>NC_080068.1:90342683-90421759 GCF_949987535.1 Balaenoptera acutorostrata
ATTTTAATACTCAGTAGAGATGAAGAGAAAGGAGTATGGTCAGTAAATTCTAAGTAATTGGCTTAAAAGACAACCCAAAACTAAGTAAGAGGTTCCTACATAAAAAGTGACTCACTTGGGCTTCCCTGGTGGCGCAGTGGTTGAGAGTCTGCCTGCCAATGCAGGGGACACGGGTTCGAGCCCTGGTCTGGGAAGATCCCACATGCCGCGGAGCAGCTAGGCCCGTGAGCCACAACTACTGAGCCTGCGCATCTGGAGCCTGTGCTCCGCAACAAGAGAGGCCGCGATGGTGAGAGGCCCATGCACCGCGATATAGAGTGGCCTCCGCTTGCCGCAAATAGAGAGAGCCCTCACACAGAAACGAAGACCCAACACAGCCAAAAATAAATAAATAAATAAATAAAGGAGTTTCTTTAAAAAAAAAAAAAAAAAAGTGAATCACTCATGTTACCTGAATAAGTCATTTTCCCATCCATCACTGTAATAGTTTAGGTTAACATGAGCTACTCTCAAATTAAATGCCAAAATCTTAGTGATTTTACTCAAGAAGTGTTTATTTTTTATTCTTGGGAAATCCAGAATGGTGTTCCTAATTGATGAGCAACCTTTTTTGCAAATGATGATGCAGCAATCCATCTGCATCAAGCCAGCAAAGAGAAAAAACCTGAAGTATCCCAGAGAAGTCTTTAAGGAGCAGATCTGGATGTGGTTTACATCAGAGCTTCTCAAATTGTAACATACTTGGAGAGCAGGTTTGCAGGTTTCTGGGCCCCATCCCCAGAGATCCTGATCCAGGAAGTCTGGGATGGGGATCAAGCATCTGCATTTCCAACAAGCTCCCCAGTGATGCTGACCCTGCTGGTGTTTGGACCACACATGGAGTAGCACTGCCATGTATCACCTCTGCTGATAACTTATTGGCTAGAACTCAGAAATGTGGCTACACTTAGCTGTGAGAGAGTACGGTAAATATGGTGTAGACATATGCTAAGAAAGAAGACAAAATGGGTTTGATGGACAGTCTCTTCCATATCTCTCTTTAAAACAAAAAAATTACTAGCTTCCCATCCAGATAATCAAGGAGCCAGGAAATCAAAACAGAGAGATTTATAAAATGAAATTACAAATCCTTCTCCTAGTCAATCCTCTACCCAAGTAAGATTTCTCATTTAAGGAATCGCAGTCAGTTAAGAAAAGATCAATGGCTATATTTTGAAACTCTGTAACTATAGCTTAACAAATTGAGGCTGAGAATGAGAAAGGGAAATAAAAGTCCAAGAAACACACACACACACACACACACACACACACACACACACACACACACAATATTAGCCAAAGAGACCACTTTTGACCAGGATCTAAGCAAACCTGCTCTTGCAAATGGAAATTCTAATGGGTCCTTAACTCTTGATAAAATATTAGCAATGCTATAAGTACACTCACTCATCTCCAGGAGACCACACTTAATGGATATAACTCCCTGACCTTTAAGGTTTTACTTATATTTTTCAAGATGCCCCTGAGAGTCCTTATTCTGTTCCCATTTAGCCATTGGTCACGGGATAACAATGCTCTGTGATATAAGTAATTGCTCAGAACAGTCATTGCCCTCCAGGGTTTCTTTCCTTCTCTAGAAAGATTCTGTCTCCAGGTTCAGAGGGACTTAGAGAAGCCGTTTAGTCTCTTCTGGCCTTCAGGCTGGAATGTACTTAAAAGCTGTCCCAAAGACATAGAAATCTGAACTTCACTCAGTAACCCTTTCCAATTTTCATCCACTCTCCCTAGAAAAGAACTCTGCTTTCATTTAATCGAAGGATGTCTCGTTGCAGTTAATTTACTTTCGTCTTATTTTGTCCTCAGGGAAACAAGAGATATTTAGCTTCCAGTGTTCTAAGTTCAAGAGCCTTTTGAAAATGTGGAGATCCAACACATAAATTCACTTTATTGAGCACCACATGTATGACTGAAAATCTACTTAGCACTGGGAGTATAAAGGTGAACAAGTCTATTGGCTGGAAAGTAGAAAATTACTTGTTAGTAATAATAAAATACCAATGTTTTCAAACAATATTTCTTGAAAAGAAGTGTACTCCATAGTTCCTTTTTTATTGAAGTATAGTTGATTTACAATGTTGTACCAATCTCTGCTGTACAGCAAAGCGACTCAGTTATATGCATATAGACATTCTTTTTTTTTAATATTCTTTTCCATTATGGTTTATCACAGGATATTGAATATAGCTCCCTGTGCCACACAGTACGACCTTGTTGTTTACCCATCCTATATATAATAGCTTACCATAGTTCCTTTTTAACAATGAACCTCAGAATAGTATAGACACAAGGTGCAAAAGTGAAGTCCTTCCTGCTGGAAATCAACCAAAATGGAACCATCAGGATCTGGAGGGACATCCTCACAGCTGCCTGTGAACTGGCTGTGATTGGCTGCACTAGGCAATTAGGAAGCCATCCTCAGCCCTCTCCCAACGCAGCGCCATTCACAACAAATCACTGAGCAGCACCTTGAGTCAATAATTAAGCTAAGTGCCAGAGCAGAAACCAATAAGAGCAAGACTTACTTTCTGCCTTCTGGAAACTGAAAGAGAGGCAGTCTATTTCAGGAATGGTAATTACATTTCCCCTGCATGTCAAATCTCATTGACCGATGGTGGTTGTGCTGAGTGCTACGTTGAGAATAATAAAGCTTGATCTAAAGTCAGTGAGAAAGTACAAAGACAATAGCAATATCTGCCAGGACATGGACTGGGTGGGGGGGGGGGGGGAGGTGACAGCATGTTTTCCAGGTGTTTTCTTTCCCCATTTAGTATATTAGACTGGGAATCTGCCCAGATGGAGGAAAATTACTTCCCCTGCCTACCTCTTGCCATTATCGAAGTTTCCTCCAGGTGCTGCGGACAAAGATAAGGTCCCAAGAGGAGGCCACTGGGGCCTCAGGAACTTCATTGGTTGTTCCTTATATTCCTCCTATCACCCTCAGGAGAGAAGCAAGCATTTCTGTTGCTTTTCTTTCCTCTCCCCAAAGAACACTTGAATCGCATAGAATCTAATCTTCCCCCATATATGTTTGGTGTGATAATGCCTCAAAGCAAAAGCACGTACAAGGTGGAATTACAGAAACAAACATTCTAAGTTGCCAAAACTGGATTTTTTTTTTTTCCTTACAGTTTTCTCACTTTGACTCTGCTCCCACAGAAGAAGCCTCTATGGCTCTCCCTTGAAAATTGTGACCTGAAAATGTACAAACACGTCAATCCTGAGACAGCCTGACATTTTCATAAAGAGCTTTATTAAAATCTAACAGAGAAAGACAGAAGTAATTGCAGAAATGCAAATGGTATTAAAATAGTTGGGTCTCCAAAGCACAAGTCTGTGATCCTAAGTGTACCAGCAAATCACAACTAAGAAAAACGAGCCTCAAAATCGCTCACCCTCAATTAACTACCCACCCCACCACCCCCCCGTCCTGTGTGGACTGGCAAAACCAAGAGGGGCCTTTGCTGGCTCCCTTCTCAACGCTCAGAAAGTGACTTCAGGTGACTTTTGTCATCCTGATCCCTGAGACCTAGTCTAAGTTCAAATTCCAACTCTCTTTTCCTAGTTCCCCACTCCCACTCAGGGCCCTCCTCCTCAATTTCAGATTTTCATCATACAACCAATACCAAAAAATATTCATGGCAGCAGTAACTAGCACTCTCTGAGATCTAACGAGGGATATTGCTCTTACCTTTACCTGCTTTCAGTACATTCTGGCAAGATGTTGTTGGGTCATTCTCTATCTCACCACCTGTGCACATGAAGGAAATGCCTTACAAAAGTCCACCCACTAGAGTGTTAATAGTTCTAACTCATTCACCACAGCTTGGCAAGGGGCCTCTGGCCCTGAATTGAGGAATCTGGAGCTGGTCCAGGCTCAGTGGGAAAGAATACAGAGATCAATTAGCAATGTCTGCCATGGGTGTGGGCAGCTCATTAGTATTATCCACAGACATATTTACCAACCCCAACTTTAATTGCATAGTAACCATAACACCAATCCAGAGTTAGCAAATAAGAAAGGCCCTTCTCTCCTGGTTGGCTGGGCCAAGCAGCATTTATTTAGTCTGTAGGAGAAAGCAGCTACAGAAACCAGGGAGGGGTATAATGCTAGGTTTCAAGACTGATGACTCATCCACTTTTCTAATTAGCTCTAGACCTTTTCCATCACTCCTATTCTACTTTCAACCAAAAAGTAGGTCTTAAAGAAAACTCACATTTGTCCACATGATGCTTATATTCATCCTCTGTTGCATGAATATGTTGGAAATGCTGCTGTGAGAGCTTTCTTTAACATAATCAGGTTGAAACTGCTGATACTAGCCAGCTTCCTGGGTCATCTAGCCCTCCAGCTTCTGAGTAAGATTTTAGAAGGTCACTTGGTTGCAAAATCAAATGGAGTCCACCACAAATTACTCTTCTCCTGACCGAAAAAGTTATGTGTCCAAGATCCAAACTGATCACAATTTTGTTGATTTAAAAAAAAAGGAGGGGCTTCCCTGGTGGCGCAGTGGTTGAGAGTCTGCCTGCCGGTGCAGGGAACACGGGTTCGAGCCCTGGTCTGGGAGGATCCCACATGCTGCGGACCGGCTGGGCCCGTGAGCCACAACTACTGAGCCTGAGCGTCTGGAGCCTGTGCTCCGCAACAAGAGAGGCTGCGATAATGAGAGGCCCGCGCACCGCGATGAGGAGTGGCCCCCGCTTGCCGCAACTAGAGAAAGCCCTCGCACAGAAACGAAGACCCAACACAGCCAAAAAATAAATTAATTAATTAAAAAAAAAAAAAAAAAAGGACAAGTGATTTCACTCCACCAGCAAATACCCAAGATTTTAAATGCAAACATTCTCACAGGAAGTAGAAAATAAAAGCCAAGGATCCTATTTCTAGTGTGGGCTTCTGCTCCTAGCTGTGGCTCCTACATAGTATGAAGCAGGAGAAAACAGTAGTCTTGGTATGTTTTAATGCCAGAGGCAACTATATCAAAAAGGCTATAAGAAATAAGGAAAAAATTAGCAGTAGAGAGAAAAAGGCAAAATTATCCTACATTGTTAAAAACACTCAGGTAGAAAAAGAGATGAAAAAAGTGAAGAAAGCATATATTCTCCACTACTTCTAGCATAGATCAATACCTTGTTAAGAATCTCAAGATTTTTAGAATGTGAAAAAATGCCCATTAAATCTGCATGGTGGAAAATGAGCTAGGAAAAAAGTAATGGAGGAAGCAGCTACAAGGTGGAAGAAGTTTGTCTCACTACTGAGGCAAATTCTTGATACATTTAGTACTTAAGGTTCTGGTGAGGAATCATCAAAGAATTTAGAAATAATTAGGAAAATAAGATTGGAGTTATGACTTTAAGACTAATAAAAGGGGATTAGAGAAGAGATAAGCAGAGTCAACCTAAGGAAATAGAATAACTCATGCAACTAATTCCCTTTATTCAGAGCCCATGTTAAACAAGCAACATTTTGATTGTGATGGGATTTCCCATGTAGTCTCTAGTGGGTTGAATTATGTCTCCCAAAAAGATAATGTCCTAGTACTAACTGCCAGTACCTGTAAATGTGACCTTATTTGGAAATAGGGTTTCTGCCAATGTAATTAAATTAAAGGGCTCAAGATGAAATCATCCTGGATTTAGAGTCAGTGGATTTAGTGCCTACAATTCTGGATTCTGGTGACTAACGTCATTGGATTTATAATGGAAAGGAGAGAAAGAGAAATTTGAGACACTGAGACACAAAAAAGAAGGCTATATAAAGATGGGGGCAGAGATTGGAGCTATGCTGTCATGAACCAAGAAACGCCAGAAGCCACCAAAGCTGTAAGAGATAAGAAAGGATGTCCCCTAGAGCCTTCAGAGTAGTCAATGTGGTTCGGCCATGACTTTGATTTTGGACTTCTGGCCTCCAGAACTGTGAGAGAAGAAATCTCTGTTGTTTTAAGCCATCAATCTTGTGCTAATTTGTTGCAGCAGCCCTAGGAAACTAACACATGATCTGCTTTAAGGAAAGAAAGCACTGATCTAAGGACTTAGATGTGCAGCCCTGTAACACTTACATTTACCATTGCACATTTTAAAATTAGCCTTTGATTTCTGTACAGTGATCTCATACACTTGGTATATTAGGCGGAATTATGCTGCAGTGATAACCCCAAGGTCTAAGTGCCTTAACATGCTACAAGTCCATCAGGGTGCAGTGGTGGGGGGATAGTGCTCTTACATATTCAATCAAGAGCTAAAAATCCACCCTGTTGAGCTGAACCATTTGGAACACAAGGCCTTCTGAATTGCAGCAGCGAAAGAGATTGTACAGGAATTTCACATCTAATCTATGTCTTAACCCAGAAGAGGAAAATACAACTTTTGCTCAGAGACCACCAGCAAAAACTAGTCATATGGCCTTACTTTACTGCAAGGGCAATGGAAAAGGTAGGCAAATAAATGAAATATTTTGTGAATATTACTTTTACTGCCACACTTTTTTAATGCGAATCCACGTGGGTAAAAGAAAGACTCTTCTCTTAGTAGACTCAAAAAGGGAAGCTACTAAGTTTATGAGATTGAAGGTTAGTTCTTAAATCGTAGCAAATTTCTCTCATGCTTCTTAGAGGTAAACCATGTGGCTTTCTCTGGCCACATACCATCCTACTATTTCAGCACTACGTGCATAGAAAATATTTTTTAAATATTTTTAATTTCCACAGTGCAAAAATACTGAAGAAGCTCTGCAAGAGTCATCCCGGATCTAGCATTCTGTGTCTTTAATTCCCAACATCCTACAGCTTCTGGCACCCTGGTGCATATGTGCAAGCCATCCCACCCCCTCCTCCTGCCAGGTACTATAAAATTTGGATTCCCTGGGATTCTCCAGAAAGAAGGTATGCAGAGATGCTGAAATTCTTGTCAACTGCAGGACCAAGACCAAGAAAATTTTTATGCCAAAAATTTACTACAAATTCTTTATGAAGTACCTAGAGACCATTGTGACTTACTAAATGGAGTCAAATAAGCATAAAAGAATCTCTGATATTCTGAATTATGTAGTACCTAAGGGTCATCCTTCTTAAGATACACTACTCAGAGAGGGGATTACCCCTCCCAAAGCAAGAGGGAAAGACTATTTTGAGGGGCTCAAACCACAGGAACTCTTCCTGTTCTCTCCTTCCAGAAATCATTTGGAATCACACCTTTCCTATTTCATCCACGTCTCAAGAGCCTGAAACCAGTCCAAGTTTACTTCCCACCATTTTCAGGCAAGACCAACAAAATCTGGATCCCAATAATTACCACTGAGTATGATTTAGAGGAAACAAAGTAAACACTCTGCAAGTTGCAATGTGCTGCAATTTCCGGCTGAGGTAAACAAGCTACACAAACACAAACGTTTGCAGAAAATTCTTCCTGTGGTAAAAACCGTTTTTAAATTGATGCAGGTGGTCCTGGTGAGACTCCAGTATAGCAATCGGGTATTCCCTTAAGGGCACACTTCCTTCTTGCTACTTAACTGTTATTTTTGTCTACAAATTAATAGGCACGGTTAACCTGGAGTTGGGATTTAACTGGTGAATTGCGAATTGGGACCTCAGAGACTGCTACACAAAGGAGGGAAGTTAGGTCTCCCCAGAAGGCACTGTCAGTTCCCTGTGATGACGCCTTAAGTCGGAAATAAATGTCTTCCCTTGCAAGGGAACTGGCCTAAAGGAAGAGCAAAGGAGATCTCATTTAATTTACAGAAAACCATCCCAAAGTGGTGGAACATATTAGAAGAAATGTCGTGTCCTATCACCAGTCTTGCACTGTTCTGTTACCCATTTGAAAACAGGGACTCTAGAGACATCTACTTAACTACCCTCATTCAATAGCATCATTTGACACCACCATTATCCAGATTCCAAATACTATTGCACAAAGTGGAAGAAACGAGATCCAGAAAGCCTGGCTAAACAGGTGACACTGATCTAGATAATTGATTAAACAGAACCATGAATACGGCATGCATCAGCATGTATATTTCTTATGATTAATTCAGACTTGAAAACAAGGCTGTTGATACTAAAGGTTCTGAACAGTCCTGTATTAGCAGGCATTCTTAGTGGATATTGACTTAATGAAAATAAATGTGTTTCTTGTCTTCTCAGCAGTTTCTGATGAGGATCTGAGAAATCCAAACGATAGTCCAAATCTAAATGGTCCAGATTCGTCTGTCAGTAAATGATTGCCAACTATCTCTTCTGATAGACTAGCTAGCATCCCTCACTCTTATACAGGAATAATAGCTCAATTTTGTTCAGTGAAGTACTCCTTCTTTCACTCTCATTTGATGGTGTTTAGATTATATTAATTCCACACCTAGCCTGGCTAGTGAGAACATTACTTCCTCAGCTACCATTATGGGTCAGGGATGGATAAGCAATTAAAACCAATGACTTTTGCTTGAAACACAGAAAGAGACAGAGACAGAGAAACAGAGAGAGAAGCTCTCTTATCTTCTCATCTTCTGGCCTGGATTAGTTGGAGGCAGGTTGCCACCAAGAGGAGAGACCTGAGCTAACAACCATTAAAACAAACCATAGGAAGTAGAATTGAATTACGGAGAGATACCAGGACCTGACAATCATTTGTGACATCATTTGAGCCTGAAACCAGCCACACCTGAAGGAGAAAACCCCTTAACTTTTCAGGTACTTAAGTCATTAAATTCCCTTTTTGGTTTGTTTAAATGTTTTGCTAGGGATTTTTTTCTTACTGAAATAATAAGATTTACACAATTATGTTTCTAACATGGTGAAAGAATCTTTAAAATACAAAGCACATAGGCTATTCCCCCAAGAAATTTACATGCTAGATAAAATAGCACATATGGTACCCAGGAGTAGACATTCATTGTTATGAATTAAACAACCTGCCACTCTAATAAGTTTTCATGAAAATTAGGAAAATAGAGCCTGACCAGTTATCATAGTTCAGTAGGAAAAAGAACTGGGGTTACCCAAGTTCCCATTTTTAATTCTGGCTACTGAGTATAAAAAGGACCCATTTCAATGATGATTTGAGAATCTTGTTAGAGCAGATTTAGAGACCTTGAAACCTCCACCCACCACCATCATTTTTTGCTTTATTGTTCATAGTGCATGGAACTTTAGATTCTGAATTCTAGGCTCTTCAGGGTAAAGACCTAACACTGGAATATCAGCTACACAAAGCACAGAGAATGTCAGAGACGCTATATAAATTATACACAGAGGCAGTGATGAGAGGAAAGGCGTTACAAAGAAATTGTGCTCCTTGGAGTTTTATGAGCATAATATTTCAAATTGAAACCAGACAATCTGGGAAACAATTTGTACTACATAAGAGTGGTAAAATTGGGGCATTAAAGTCTGTGTTTCTAATACGTTATGATTAACCGAGGAATAGAAATAGAAATTTTATGATCTGGATCATTCTCCCTCAGTGGAATAATACCTTGTATTTATTTTTGTAAACTATATAGAAACTAATCGTCAGATTCAAAGCCCAAACCTTTTCATGGAGCCATTTCTTCTATGTTCTATATATTTAGAAAATTGGCATATAAACTAATAAGATAAAAACTATACAACATTTTCAAAAGTATTCAGAGTTCTGATGTTGTATTTCAGAAAAGAAATGAAATTACAAAGAAGTCATGTTACTTTTCAAAGTTTGACAGAAAATGGTACAAGCAAAAACAGAAGATCATAAGAGATATGTACAAAAGATAAACAGATGGGAAGTATAGAAATAAATCAACTGACTTTGCTCTCCTCTAAAGTTTTCTCCATTTTCCCACTCTACTTCCCCCACCAAAAAAAAAAGAGAGATTGAAATGACCCATAATACAGATATTCAAAGGGCAGTTACCTTTACCCTATAAAATGTCCAAGTTACCACTCACTTTTGTTGGCATTTAAGAAAGCAAGAAGGAAAAACTGTGATCTGACTTTTTTGATAACAGCTTTGTTGAAATATAATTCACATGTGATTCAAGTTCACCCTGTTAAAGTGTACAACTCAGTGGTTTATATTGCATTCACAAACTACTGAAAATCTGTGAAGACATTAGTACTTTGTCCAATTCATTTAAGTTATCTGATTTGTTAGCATGCAAGTGTTCATAGTATTCCCTATAAACTTTGTTATTTCTGTAAGTCAGTAGTGATTTTCTCTCTATTGTTCCTGATTTTAATAATTTGAGTCTTCTCTCTTTTTTCACTCTGTCAGTTAGCTTTAAGTTTTGTCAATTTGGCAGGACGTTTCAAAGAATAAACTTTTTGTTTCAAGATTTTCTCTAGTGTCCTTGTATTCTTTCTCTTATTCATTTCCTAGTCCTTATTATTTCCTTCCTTCTATTTGTTTTGGGTTAGTTGCTCTCATTTTGCTAGTTTCTTAAGATTAGTAAATTGATTTGAGGACTTTCTTCATTTTTAATATAGATGGTTTAATATAAGTGGTTTAATATAGATGGTTAAAGCTCTAAATCTAGTCACTGACTGAGCTGCATCTCATAAGTTTTGCTACTGTGTGTTTTAATTTTCATTCATCTCAAAGTAGTTTCCAATTTTCCCTGTGGTTTCTTCTTTGTCCTATTGGTTATTTAGGAGTGTGTTGTCTAATTACCATGTATTTGTAAACTTCCCAAATTTCTTTCTGTTATGGATTTCTAATTCCATTCCACTGTGGTCAGAGAACAAATTTTTTATGATTTAAACCCTTTTAAATTTATTGAGTTTTGTTCTGTGGCCTAACACATAGTCTATTCTGGCAACTGCTTCATGTGCACTTGAGATGAATGTGTATTCTGCTATTGTTGGGTGCAGTGTTTTATAAATGTCTGTTAGGTCTAGTTGGTTTATAGTGTTTTTCAAGTCTTCTATTTCTCTGTTGATCTTAAGTCTGATTGTTCTATCCATTATCAACATTATTATTGTTAGATGGTCTATTTATTCTTTCAATTCTGTCAGTGTTTGCTTCATGTATTCTGGGGCTTTGTTCTTATATAATAGATAGATAGATAGATAGATAGATAGATAGATAGATATGTATAATTAGTATGACTTCCTGATGGAGTTACCCTTTTATCATTATAAAATGTTCTTTCTTTTCTCTAGTAACAGTTTTTGTCTTAAAGTTTATTTTGTCTGATAATATACTACTCTAGCTCTTGTTTAAGTACTGTGTGAATGATATATAATTTCCACCCTTTACTTTCAACCTATTTGTGTCTTTGAACCTAAGTATGTCTCTTGTACACAGTATATACTTGAATCATAGTTTTGTAATCCATTTTGCAAATCTGCCTTTTAATGGGAGAATGTAACCTATTTACATTTAATGTAATTACTGATAAGGTAGGTTATATGTCCACCATTTTGCTGGGGTTTTTAACTGTGTATCTTATGTCTTTTTTGTCCCTCTAGTCCCTTCTTTTGTGTTAATAGATATTTTCTTGTATACTATTTTAATTCATTTGTTTTTTTACTATATGTTGTGAATTATTTCCTTAGTAGTTGTCATGAGGATTACAATTAACAACTTAATACAGTCTGCTTTCATTAATACCAATTTAATTTCAATAGCATATAAAAACTTTACTCCAATATAGTTCCATTCCCTCTGCCCTACTTTGTACTATTATTGTCACACAAATTACATCTTTATACATTATGAGCTTACCAACACAGTTTTATAATTATTATTTTATGTCATTGACTTTTAAATCAAGTAAAAGCAGAAAATAGTTACCTAATATTTACCTAAATAATTATCTTTACCAGTGTTCTTTTTATTTCTTCATGTGGATTCAAGTAAATGTATAATGTCCTTTTATTTTAGCTCAAAGGACTTCCATTAATATTTCTTGTAGAGCAATTCTCCTGGTGATGAATTTCCTCCGTTTTTGTTTTTCTGGCTATGTCTTAATATCACCTTCATTTGTAAAGGATAGTTTTGCTGGATATAGAATTCTTGGTTGACAAATCTTTTCTTTCAACATTTTTAATATGTCATCTCATCTGACCTCCATGGTGAAAAGGTAGTTAATCTTATTGAGGACCCTTGTACATGATGAATCACTTCTCTCTTGCTGTTTTCAAGATTCTTTGTCTTTATCTTTAGACAGTTAGATTATCATGTGTTTGGTGTAGATCTCTTTGAGTTTATCCTCTTGGAGTTCATTAAGCTTCTTGCATGTACAAATTAATGTTATCAAATTTGGGGGGTTGGGACATTATTACTTCCAGTACTCTTTCTGCTCCTTTGTCTCTCCCCTCTACTTTTAGGGCTCTCATTATTAATGTTTCAACACACTTAATGATCTACCACAGGTCTGAGGCTCTGTCCCTTTTCATTTTTCTTATTGTTCCTCATACTAGATAATCTCAACTTACCTGTCTTCAAGTTCACTCATTCTTTCTTCATCCAGTTCAAAACTAGCCCTTCTAATAAATTTATTTCAGTTACTTTACTTCTCAACTAGAATTTTTATTTGGCTCTTTTTTTATCATTTCTATATTCTTCATTCTCCTACGTTCTTTTAGTTCTTTAGACATGATTTCCTTTACTTCTTTGAGCATATGTACAATAGCTGATTTAAAGTATTTTTCTAGTAAGTTGAACACCTGGGGACAGTTCCTAGTTACTGCTTATTTCCTGTGTATGGGCCATACTTTCCTGTTTCTTTGTGTGTTTCATAACATTTTGTCAAAAATTGCAAATTTTAAATAATATAGTGCGTCAACCATGGTAATCAGATTCCCCTCTTCAAGATTTGTTGTTGTTGTTGTTGCTGCTGCTGCTGCTGTTCATTGACTCAGTGACTTCCCTGGCCTAATTCTGTAAAATCTGTGTTCTTTATTCTATGCAGTCATTGATGTCCTGCTTGGTGACATAGTGGTCAGCTAATTATTTCCTTAACTTCTTAGAACCAACAAGTCTCCCAGTCTTTGCCTAAGGGCTCTCTTTTTATGTTGGAAAGGCATACAATTCTGCTTCAGCCTTCATATCCTGTTTGTGCAGAGCTTCAATCTCAGCCATAAATTAGAGCAGCTTAGAGTTCCCTCAAGTCTTTCTCGAGCAGGCCTTCTAGATTCCTTCTAGATTCTAGGGATGTTTCATAGCTTTCCAAAGCCCCCAGTGGACATCTCATTCCCCAGTTTTTGTGGTTAAGTTTTATGATCAGCCTCCTGTTAGCCCCAACTGGTAACACAACCTCTGGCAGCTACGATGTTAAACAGTTGTCACTGCCTGTTTTCAACAAATGCCTTGCAGATAGGGCTGTTTGCAGAGTGAATTCCGAGTCAAGTTAAATAATGCTCTGAGAATTAAACTTTCAATAAGCTGCCAGATAGGTCAAACACTGACAATGAGACTTTAGGGAACTCCAATTCCATTCTACCTTCTCCAGTGACTGCTAAGCTGCCGGTTTTCACAACAGTCATACTTGCAAGAGTGTTTGTTTTTTAAGCTATCACAAGGATGGGGAAAAGGGATCGAATTAGGGCAAGTGAAAAACACCACAAGGCTCATGGTTTTTACCAAGATTCAGCTGTTTTTCTTGAACAAATGTGCCTTAGATTGTTGCAAGCACTTAGTTAATTTCCAGAGTTTTGAAAAAATTGATTTTGACAGTATTGCCAGTGTTCTCATTTCACAGAGGAGCAGATTTTCAGAGGCCCTTACTCTGACATTCCCAAACTTAGACCTAGTAGACAGTTACTGTAGCAAATTTCTTTTAAGTAGAAAATAAAATTGTAGAAATAAATAACATATAATTGAATAGAAAAATAATAGAAGTCATACAACTTAACAAAACATAATAGAAGTAGATAAGTATTAGTATATGGTTACCGTGATTTGCTTACTTCAACATTTCTAATTTTTTATCTCTAGTGATGGGCCAAATATTCAGGTGGTGCCTCATATCACATTCCACACATATAATTCTATCATGCAAAAAGAGAGATATTTTTACAATATAATAATAAAAACAAAATCTCAATGGCTTAACCTTAATCTCACTCACATTACATACCCAATACTGTGGTGGGGTGAGGGATAGCTAGTCATCGCACAGTGATCCAGGCTGATGGAAGCTTCATCTTGACAGGTGATTTCATGATCAATACCACATGGGAAAGTAAATCTCCCATTGGTTCTTAAAGTTTCTACCCAGAAGCAATATCCTTTCTTCTCAGATTTCATTGGCTAAAACAAGTAACAAAGCCATGCCTAACTCTGAAGGGATCCGAGAGGTATAATCCTATCTTATACGTGAAGGAGAGAAGAGCCAAAATACTTGTGAACAGCTAGAATGCCTTCTGCAGTTGGTCTTATTATTTATTCTTTATCATTATCATTCTTAATTTAACATAGACTACTGAGAATGAAATATATATGTGTTCGGAAGCCTGCTTAACAAGTAATACAGTGAAAAACACCTGGGAATGTATTAAATTCTAGTCATCGTTAGATCTATTTCCCTAAAGAAATTCCAGTAAAATAAATTTCAGTAGGAGAATCCTGGTTTCCTCTATTAGGGTTGACAGTGATGAAACCCTGGGGATATTGTGGCCTACAATATCATTTGGTAAAAAGGGGTTAAGAAGCAGAGACTGTGTCATTCTTAATATCTATTCCTTCATTCAACAGAAGGTTATTGGCCAACATGCACAGATCATTTTCACTCATCTAACAAGCAATCATTGGTAGTCTATTGACAGATTCAGTCCTACAAACATGTATCAGCACCTATAATGTACTAGGAACAAGAAATGCAAAGCTGAACTACATCCAATGTCTACCATAAAAAGAGTACACAGACCAGTGGAGGATGACAGACATGCAATTAACCAGTTATAATGCAGTGGTGGTATTTGAAGATCAGGAATTCTCTATTAGCAGCAAAACTGGCTTTTCATACTCATGGAAAGCCTCAGATTGTCTGCCCTCCCACTCTTACCAAAAGTAAAGTGGAGAAAATAGATACTTGGGTAAGATAAAATAATGGCCCATGTTCTAGGTAGTTGATTCTGAAATTTTGGTGTGTAACCAATTACAATTGACCAATTACAATTTGGCGTGTAACCAATTACCTAGAAACTCTGTTAGCAATGCAGATACCCAGGGCCTATCCTCAAATGTTCTGATTCAGCTGGTACAGCCCATCCCATCAAACATCCACCCAAATATTCTCCCTGTTATGGGTTTTATTTTTCCCCCAAAAATTTGTATTTTGAAGTCCTAACCCCCAGTATCTCAGTATGTGACCTTATTTGGAAATAGGGCCATTGCAGATGTAATTAGTTAAGTTAAAATGAGATCATACTGAAGTAGAGAGGGCCCCTAATCCAACATGACTATTATTTTTATTTATTAGTCTGCTTGGGCTGCCATTACAAAATACCATAGAAGTATATTTTATCACATTTCTGGAGGCTGGAAGTCCAAGATAAAGGGGCCAGCAGGGTTGCTTTCTTCTGAGACCTCTCTCTTTGACTTGTAGATGGCCACCTTCTCACTGTGTCCTCACATGGCCTTTCCTCTGTCACACACATCTCTGGGAATCTCCCTATTGTCCAAGTTTCTTCTTATAAGGACAGCAGTCAGATTGGATTAGGGCCCACCCTGACAACCTCATTTTAATTTAATTGTCTCTTTAAAGGCCCTATCTCCAACTACAGTCACATTCTGAGGTACCAGAGGTTAGGGCTTCTACATTTGGATTTAGGGAGGATACAATTCAGCCTATAACACCTTATAAAAGAAGTAATTTGGACACAGAGGCACACAGGGACAATGCCACGTGAAGATGAAGGTAATACAGCAAAAGCCAAGGCCTACAAAAGACTGCCAGAAAACCACCAGAAACCCAGAGAGAGGAGTGAAAGAGACTCTCCCTCAGAGCCCTCAAAAGGAACCAACCCTTGCGATACCTTGCTCTTAGACTTCTAACCTCCAGAACTGAGACAATAAACTGTTTTTTAGACCATCCAGTCATGGTACTTTGTCATGGCAGCCCTACAAAATGAATACACTCCTCTCTGCCACCACAGTGAATGCTGCCAGAAGTCCAAATTTCAGACCTGCATTTCTTTGTCTGGCTTTAGCCTGCATCAGCTTTCCTGGCTGCCAAGGTTTACTTTGCCCATCTGTGAATCAGGGCAGAAGTGCTGGGATATTAATGCCCCCCAGAAGCTATCTTTACCTAAGAAGTAATAGAAGTTGGTGACAAAATACTACAGGTCCCTCACCCCTCAGGGGTGATAAGTGCACCCTGGCCACAGAGTTTCTCCCGGGTATTAACCTCCAGTTGCTCAGAATGGTAGGTCCCTTACTAAAACACTAATTATTGGCTGTCATGTCTTCCCTGTTTCCTTCCCCACTCTCCTCCAGGGTTTAATTCACCTCACCTACTTTACTCAAATCCTGTCTCAACCTCTGTTTGGGAGGATTCTACTCTAATATTGATACATAGTTCTGTGCTGGGCCTGAGGATCTACATTTTAACAACCACCCCCATCGTTCAAACGCAGGTTCGTGGATTACCCTTGGAGACAGATTGTTTCAGGGATCTCTGAGACCAATTAGAGCAACCCAAGTTGACATGATTACCTCATAATAGTTCCTCTCTGGCACAAGCAATTTGCTGAGTTAGACACTAATGTGACACTCTTGATCATTACAAGTGAAACAGCTACTGAAAACTACTTTTAAACTCATCATAGAATTCTTATCATATACATAAAATCCCTCCCACTTTTTTTTCCCTAAAAATTTTATGCCAAGAAAAATCAAGTCCTCTCTAAGGAGCCAGAGTGCTTCTCTGTGATAATGAAAATGTGCATTTGCTTTTTTTCCCTCTTTGCCTTGGTGACCAGGAAGCTCTTAGACAAATCAGATGCTCACATCATTACTGAGCCCGCATTCATATCATATTTGCTTCTCATCCTTTTCATGCGCTTACATTTCAATTATATCAGTATTTCCTTTTTGAAAGAGTGCAGAGAAAGGAAATAAAGCAAATATTAGAGTGTGAACAAGGAATAATAAATTCTCCAAGGTTACTGAAGAACTAAATCAAACAGTGTCTCCTCTTTGACATTTTCTATGACGGACTTTCCCCAAGGAACTTTAAATGGAGCATTTCACTGGCAAAAGAAACCTGAGTGAAAGGGACTCTGAGTAAAAATGATTAATGGCATTAGAATATGGAATGCACTTGACCTGAGCAGGTCACCCAACCACACTCACTTGGCCTCTAAATTGGAATATACCCTAAGCTAAAAAATATGTTCAGGGGAAGAAAAAGACTGATTCAGTCAAGATCCCCAAAGGGAAGTTTTACCATTGCTGAAGAGTTATTGGTTGGGATAGAAAGTAACCATGCACATTTCCTCTTGTTGAGAAGGCAAGAATTCTACTTTCATTTCAGTTCGGCTCCGGAGTGGCCCACTTCAGACAACTGCAGTTTTACATACTGAGTCAGACTCCCTGAGCCCAAATTCCTATCAGTCCCCTGGGGGCTTAAAAGAAACCCTTGGACTAGTTTCTGTATAAGAGAACATGCCCAGTGGTACCTTGAAAGTGATAACTCCGCTTAATAAAGGGAGATAAAGAGAAAAGGCACTCAGAGACAGAGGGGGCAAACACGTAAGCATCTTTTTTATCCTTTGTCTTGGCATAAAGTTCAGCACATCAAAAGCACTCAACATTTTTTTGACAAAATTATTTATGTAATAAATTTTTTAAATGACATCCTCGTGAGAAAGGTAGGAGGAAAATTATTTTTATTTCAGAAGTAGGAAAAAAGAACACAGAGGGCTTATCTCTGCTCGGGGGTCAGATAATGCAAACTACTTAAGATGAGTTATCCCCCATCTTCCCCTAACAACCTGCACCTTCTCTGGTGTTTGATGTCTTAGTGAACATCACCACCCACGCAGTCCCTCTTGCTGAAACTGTCAGAGTCAAGCAGAACGTCCCCTGCTCCTTCCTCTCCTATACAAGTTGTCATCGCTTGCTACTGAGTCTGCCCCAGAATCTGGCACCTCCTCTCTGTCCTCACAGCCATGACCTTGGTCCAACCTTGTCTCTCACCAGAACACTCAGCCAGTCAGTCAGTTACCAATCCATTATATTTTTGAGCACTGCATTGTGCCAGATTCTGAGCAAGGGGACTGAACAATTCTGTAAAAGAAATTACAGGAGTATTCCCTTCTCCAAAAAAAGGAAAAAAAATAACAACTTATATTCTCAAGGGGGAGATAGAAAAACTACAGTGTATGAAAGTATACAATAGAGGTCAAAAGAGGGTACCATGGATGCACAGAGTTCAAGCATCCATTAATTCATTCATTGGCAAATATTTTAACATTGAACAAACTATGTGCCAGGCATTAGGCTAGCACAGCTGGAGAGCAGCTGTGATCAAGACCATTAGGTTTACTCTACCCATGAAGCTTATACTTTCATGAAGGTGACAGACCAAAATTTGCATAGATGATAGACAATGAGATAGTTGGTAGGTAGGCAGGAAGATAGATATGTGTGTGTGTGTGTGTGTGTGTGTGTGTGTGTGTGTGTGAGAGAGAGAGAGAGGGAAAGAGAGAGAGAGAATCAAGTAATATTAATGGCTCTAAGAAAAATGAAGCAGGGGAAGGGATAGTGCAGGTGTTAGTATAGACAGGGTGATCAGAGAAGGCCTCTCTGAGGAGGTCCAGTTGGAGCTGAGACCTGGAAGAAGTGAGGGAACATGCTAGACAAATACCTCTGCAAAAGCTTCCAGGCAGAGTGAACAGCAAGTACACAAACCCTGCAATGGAAACATGCATTTCCCTCCAACCAGGACCCAGGAACAGTTTCAGGAAGATGAAGCACGAGCGGACTTGAAGAATGAATGAGTCGCCAGATGGAAATGGAGACGGAAAGCATCGTAACCAAGGGCAGCTGCAGGCAGGGCACGCCGCCAGGAGAAAGGAATCGTTCATTCTGGCGCTCCAAGCGGTTAGAATTACCTAGCCACCAAAGGATCTTGGTTCTGTGTCACCACCTTCCTACCCCATAAACTCTCCAGGTTTTTTGCCTCATCTTTGTTCAATCTGAAGTGTCTTTCTACACAGGCATTTCACCCAGAAAAACTCTCTCTGATCAGCTGCTCCTATCAAAAGCTGCCCCAGCCAGGCACCACGGTTAAGGCTTTGGCTCTTTTCCATGTGCTCGATTGGCCTGAGGTTCTTGATGCAAGGTAAGGGTGTGGGCAAACCACAGACCTGACTTGCAGGCCCCCAAGGAGGTGCTGAGCAGCTCCCTAAGGATGCCTGCCCTCCTTTCTGAGTGGTAACAGGGCGAGGGGTCAGGCCTTGCTTTGCTTCACTGATTCTTTGCAAGAATAAGCACAGCCTCAGTTTCTCCATCCATTGTACAAGGACCAATGGTTTGTGCCCTCCTCCAGCTTTCCAGCACCCTACGAGGTTAATTAAATGTACTTGTAAAGCTTGGTGAGATCCTCCAAGCATGGCTTCCTGTAAATACCAGACTAAGCCTTCAGCAGTAAGTAGAGGGCAGCTTTCCATTTCTACATCAGCTCTCTTTATTTTTTGCTACAGAAGCAATTCCATCATGCCAGAATTCACAACTGGGGAAAAAAAAAAAAACTTTCCCGATTTTACTTCCGTATAATCCAGAAACATACGGCCCACAGATCTATCCCAAAGGAAGACAGAAGGGGCCAGAGGAAGTGTCACCAGGCGGAAGGAGCCCTGCAGGGGGGTGGGAGCGGGTGCTCCTGAGACAGCATGAAAAATAAGTGATTCAGCCAGACCACAAGACGGGAAGGGAAAGTGGGGTCACAGCAGGATTAGGCAACCACCCTTTATTACATTCACATTCTCAGGAACAGGAGGCCTGGAGAAGCGCCCATAAAACCTCAAGCAGCTCATTCCCATATGTCTTAAACCAACTACTTCTCCTCTGTGACCCCCTTCAATCAACAGAACCACCCACGTCACTGTCACCTTGCTAAGAACTTGAGTGGCATCCTTGATTCTCCCTGGCCCCTCGGAATCTAATCAGCCACTAAATAAGGTAGTTGGTGATGCAAAAGGCAGGGCTTTAAAAGCAACCCGTAACTGGGCAAACAGGACCGTTCCACCCCGAAGGTAGCAGGGCCAGATGGTGCCAGGCTTCTGGAAGGCACTTTCCCACCCTGAGTTTGCTCCCGTCTGCACTCACCTCATCTGTTCTCCAGATCCTGCTCCAGGCTCCCATCTTCCCATCTGATGTGGATGTCTGCTCTATGTGACCTTTGATTTCTCAACCAGGGGCCGAGCCCCCTGGATGCATTTCTGGCACTGAGCCCTGCTTTCAGTCTCCTTGTGTCTCACCTTGAGGAAGGTACATCAGCTCCTCCCCCTGCAGCAATACTGAGTCCTTAATTCATTTCATCACATGCAGGTAACGACTAGGTACAGAACTCCTATGTGTGTCCCACACTACTCTGAGTACCAGGGACACAGGTGCACAAGATGGAGAAGATTTCCACTCTCAGGGAGCACACGTGCTGTAAACAGCAGAAATGTCCACAGGAGAGAGGTGGTTGATGGGCTGTCTGACAACGTAACACAGGTGGTCAAGGAAGACCTCTCAGAAGAGGTGATGTTTGAGAGATGAGAAAGAGCCAGCCAGGCAGCAGTGTGGGGGAAGAGAGTGAGAATGGCAGAGCTGGGGAGAACAGCCGGTCAAAAGACCCTGGGGCCAGATCGAGCTGTATGCAAAAAAGCAGAGGATACTTGCGTGGCTGGAGCAGAGGGAAAGGGGGGATTGGTAGGGGATGAGGTCAGAGAAGTTTCTCAGGCACCAGATGCGCTAGGGTCTCCTTGGCTATGGTAAGGACCTAGGGTTTATATGTGAAATGGGAAGGCACTCAACGGCTTAAAGCAAAGAGAGCCATTTGTTCTGATTTGGACATATGTGTTTTCAAACATTGCTATGGCTGCTGTGTAGAGGGCACGAACGAAAGCAAAGACCTGTCTGGAGGCAGTCACAGGGTCCAGATGAGAGGAGGAGGGGGCTTGGGGGAGTCACCATGAAGGTGACACCTTTAGTTCATCTGTGCTGCCTTCACCCACTCTCAGGACCACTCTCCTCACTTTTGCCCAGACTATCACAGCAGCCTCGCAAATCTTTATCTGCAGCCCCCCATCACTCCCACATCAAATCAACTCTGAACACCACCTGGTAATACATCCTGAATTACAGCTGTGAAGACACTGCTCAATATCTATCCAACCTCAGGTTTGCTTCACCCTTATTCACACATCCCCATGACCCAATGTGGGTTAACTCATTATGGTTTTCTCTGGGTATATGCCCAGTAGTGGGATTGCTGGGTCATGTGGTAATTCTATTTTTACTTTTCTAAGGAACCTCGATACTCTTCTCCATGGTGGCTGTATCGATTTACATTCCCACCAACAGTGCAAGAGGGTTCCCTTTTCTCCACACCCTCCCCAGCATTTTTTGCTTCTAGATTTTCTGATGATGCCCATTGTAACTGGTGTGAGGTGATACCTCGCAGTTTTGATTCGCATTTCTCTAATAATTAGTGATGTTGAGCAGCATTTCATGTGCCTCTTGGCCATCTGTATGTCTTCTTTGGAGAAAAGTCTGTTTAGGTCTTCTGCCCATTTTTGGATTGGGTTGCTTGTTTCCTTAATATTGAGCTGCATGAGCTGTTTCTATATTTTGGAGATTAACCCTTTGTCCATTGATTTGTTTGCAAATACTCTCTCCCATTCTGAGGGTTGTCTTTTCATCTTGTTTATAGTTTCCTTTGCTGTGCAAAAGCTTTTAAGTTTCATTAGGTCCCATTTGTTTATTTTTGTTTTTATTTCCATTACTCTAGGAGGTGGGTCAAAAAAGATCTTGCTGTGATTTATGTCAAAGAGTGTTCTTCCTATGTTTTCCTCTAAGAGTTTTATAGTGTCTGGTCTTACATTTAGGTCTGTAATCCATTGTGAGTTTATTTTTGTGTATGGTGTTAGGGAGTGTTCTAATTTCATTCTTTTACATGTAGCTGTCCAGTTTTCCCAGCACCACTTATTGAAGAGAATGTCTTTTCTCCATTGTATATACTTGCCTTCTTTGTCACAGATTAGATGACCATATGTGCATGGGTTTATCCCTGGGCTTTCTATCCTGTTCCATTGATCTATATTTCTGTTTTTGTGCCAGTACCACATTGTCTTGATTACTGTAGCTTTGTAGTATAGTCTGAAGTCAGGGAGTCTGAGTCCTCCAGCTCCGTTTTTTTACCTCAAGATTGTTTTGCCTATTCAGGGTCTTTTGTGTCTCCATACAGATTTTACGATTTTTTTGTTCTAGTTCTGTAAAAAATGCCATTGGTAATTAGATAGGGATTGCACTGAATCTGTAGATTGCTTTGGGTAGTATAGTCATTTTCACTCTATTGATTCTTCCAATCCAAGAACATGATATATCTCTCCATCTGTTTGTGTTATCTTTGATATCTTTCATCAGTGTCTTATAGTTTTCTGAGTACAGGTCTTTTACCTCCTTAGGTAGGTTTATTCCTAGGTATTTTATTCTTTTTGTTGCAATGGTGAATGGGATTGTTTCCTTAATTTCTCTTTCATTGTTAGTGTATAGGAATGCAAGAGACTTCTGTGCATTAATTTTGTATCCTGCAACTTTACCAAATTCATTGATTAGCTCTAGTAGTTTTCTGGTTGCATCTTTAGGATTATCTCTGTATAGTATCGTCATCTGCAAACAGTGACAGTTTTACTTCTTTTTTTCTGATTTGTATTCCTTTTCTTTGTTTTTCTTCTCTGATTGCCGTGGCTAGCACTTCCAAAACTATGTTGAATAATAGTGGTGAGAGTGGACATCCTTGTCTTGTTCCTGATTTAGAGGAAATGCTTTCAGTTTTTCACCATTGAGTATGATGTTTGCTGTGGGTTTGTCATATATGGCCTTTATTATGTTGAGGTAGGTTCCCTCTATGCCCACTTTCTGGAGAGTTTTTATCATAAATGACTGTTGAATTTTGTCAAAACTTTTTCTGCATCTATTGAGATGATCAAATGGTTTTTATTCTTCAGTTTGTAAATATGGTGTATCACATTGATTGATTTGCATATATTGATTGATTTGCATATATTGAAGAATCCTTGCATCCCTGGGATAAATCCCACTTGATCATGGTGTATGATCCTTTTAATGTGTTGCTGGATTCTGTTTGCTAGTATTTTGTTGAGGATTTTTGCATCTATATTCATCAGTGATATTGGTCTGTAATTTTCTTTTTTTGTAGTATCTTTGTCTGGTTTTGGTATCAGGGTGATGGTGGCCTCGTAGAATGAGTTTGGGAGTGTTCCTTCCTCTGTAATATTTTGGAAGAGTTTGAGAAGGATAGGTGTTAGCTCTTCTCTAAATGTTTGATAGAATTCACCTGTGAAGCCATCTGGTCCTGGACTTTTGTTTGTTGGAAGATTTTTAATCACAGTTTCAATTTCAGTGCTTGTGATTGGTCTGTTCATATTTCTATTTCTTCCTGGTTCAGTCTTGGAAGGTTATACCTTTCTAAGAATTTGTCCATTTCTTCCAGGTTGTCCATTTTATTGGCATAGAGTTGCTTGTAGTAGTCTCCTATAATGCTTTGTATTTCTGCAGTGTCCATTGTAACTTCTCCTTTTTTATTTCTAATTTTATTCATTTGAGTCCTCTCCCTCTTTTTCTTGATGTGTCTGGCTAAAGGTTTATCAATTTTGTTTATCTTCTCAAAGAAACAGCTTTTAGTTTTAGTGATCTTTGCTATTGTTTTCTTTGTTTCTATTTCACTTATTTCTGCTCTGATCTTTATGATTTATTTTCTTCTACTAACTTTGAGTTTTGTTTGTTCCTCTTTCTCCAGTACCTTTAGGTGTAAGGTTAGGTTGTTTGTTTGAGATTTTTCTTTTTTCTTGAGGTAGGATTTTATTGCTATAAACTTCCCTCTTAGAACTGCTTTTGCTGCAGCCCATAGGTTTTGGATCATCGTGTTTTTGTTGTCATTTGTCTCTAGGTATTTTTAAATTTCCTCTTTGATTTCTTCAGTGATCTCTTGGTTATTTATTAATGTATTGTTTAGTGTCCATGTGTTTGTATTTTTTATGTTTTTTCCCTGGAAATTTATTTCTAATTCTCATAGCATTGTGGTCAGGAAACATGCTTGATATGATTTCGATTTTCTTAATTTACCGAGGCTTGATTTGTGACCCAAGATGTGATCTATCCTGGAGAATGTTCCGTGCGCACTTGAGAAGAAAGTGTAATCTGCTGTTTTCAGATGGAATGTCCTATAAATATCAATTAAATCTATCTGGTCTAGTGTGTCATTTAAAACTTGTGTCTCCTTATTAATTTTCTATCTGGATGATCTGTCAATTGGAGTAAGTGAGGTGTTAAAGTCCCCCACTATTATTGTGTTACTGTCAATTTCCTTTTTTATAGCTGTCAGCATCTGCCTTATGTATTGAGGTGCTCCTATATTGGGTGCATATATATTTATAATTGTTATATTTTATTCTTGGATTGATCCCTTGATCTTTATGTAGTGTCCTTCCTTGTCTCTTGTAACATTCTTTATTTTAAAGTCTATTTTATCTGATATAAGTATTGCTACTCCAGCTTTCTTTTGATTTCCATTTGCATGGAATATCTTTTTCCATCCCCTCACGTTCAGTCTCTGTGTGTCTCTAGGTCTAAAGTGGGTCTCTTGTAGACAGCATATACATGGGTCTTGTTTTTGTATCCATTCAGTGAGCCTGTGTCTTTTGGTTGGAGCATTTAATCCATTCCCAATTAAGGTAATTATCGATATGTATGTTTCTATTACAATTTTCTTAATTGTTTTGGGTTTGTTTTTGTAGGTCCTTTTCTTCTCTTGTGTTTCCCACTTAGAGAAGTTCCTTTCGCATTTGTTGTAGAGCTGGTTTGGTGGTGCTGAATTCTCTTAGCTTTCGCTTGTCTGTAAAGCTTCTGATTTCTTCATAGAATCTGAATGAAATCCTTGCCAGGTAGAGTAATCTTGGTTGTAGGTTCTTCCCTTTCATCACTTTAAATATATCATGCCACTCCTCTTTGCCTTGTAGAGCTTCTGCTGAGAAATCAGCTGTTAACTTTATGGGAGTTCCCTTGTATGTCATTTTTTCCTGTTGCTTTTAATAATTTTTCTTTGTCTTTAATTTGTGTCAGTTTGATTATATGTGTCTTGCCATGTTTCTCCTTGGGTTTATCCTGCCTGGGACTTTCTGCACTTCCTGGACTTGGGTGGCTATTTCCTTTCCCATGTGAGGGAAGTTTTCAACTATAATCTCTTCAAATATTTTCTCGGGTCTTTCTCTCTCTCTTTTCCTTCTGGGACCCCTATAATGTGAATGTTGGTGCGTTTAATGTTGTCCCAGAGGTCTCTTAGGCTGTCTTCATTTCTTTTCATTCTTTTTTCTTTATTCTGTTCCACGGCAGTGAATTCCACCCTTCTGTCTTCCAGGTCACTTATCCGTTATTCTGCCTCAGTTATTCTGCTATTGATACAGAATACACTAGAGTGTGTTTTTCTTTTCAGTTATTGCATTGTTCATCTCTGATTGTTTGTTCTTTAATTCTTCTAGGTCTTTGTTAAACATGTCTTGTATCTTCTCAATCTTTGCCTCCATTCTTTTTCTGAGGTCCTGGATCATCTTCACTATCATTATTCTGAATTCTTTTTCTGGAAGGTTACCTATCTCCACTTCATTTAGCTGTTTTTCTGGGGTTTTATCTTGTTCCTTCATCTGGTACCTAGTCCTCTGCCTTTTCATTTTGTCTGTCTTTCTGTGAATGTGGTTTTCATTCCATAGGCTGCAGGATTGTAGTTCTTCTTGCTTCTGCTGTCTGCCCTCTGGTGGGTGAGGCTATCTAAGAGGCTTGTGCAAGCTTCCTAGTGGGAGGGACTAGTGGTTGGTAGAGCTGGGTGTTGCCCTGGTGGACAGAGCTCAGTAAAACTTTAATACACTTGTCTGCTGATGGGTGGGGCTGAGTTCCCTCCCTACTGGTTGTTTGGCCTGAGGCGACCAAGCACTAGAGGCTACAGGCTCCTTGGTAGGGCCAGTGGAGGACTCTGGGAGGCTCATGCCAAGGAGCACCTCCCAGAACCTCTGCTGCAGTGTCCCTGTCCTCATGGTGAGCCACAGACACCCCCCACCTCTGCAGGAGACCCTCCAACACTAGCAGGTAGGTCTGGTTCAGTCTCCTATGGGGTCACTGCTCCTTCCCCCAGGTCCTGATGCCCACCCTACTTTGTGTGTGCCCTCCAAGGGTGGAGTCTCTGTTTCCCTCAGTCCTGTCGAAGTCCTGCAATCAAATCCTGCTAGTCTTCAAAGTCTGACTCTCTGGGAATTCCTCCTCCCGTTGCTGGACCCCCAGGTTGGGAAGCCTGATGTGGGGCTCAGAACCTTCAACCCAGTGGGTGGATTTCCGTGGTATAATTGTTCTCCAGTTTGTGAGTCACCCACCAAGAGGTTATGGGATTTGATTTTATTGTGGTTGCATCCCTCCTACCCTCTCACTGCGGCTTCTCCTTTGTCTTTGGGTGTGGGGTATCTTTTTGGGTGAGTTCCAGTGCCTTCCTGTCGATGACTGTGCAGCAGTTAGTTGTGATTCTGGTGCTCTCGCAAGAGGGAGTGAGCTCACATCCTTCTACCTTGCCATCTTGAACCAATCTCCTCACCTCTGCCTGAATTCTAAGCCATTAAACCAGACAGAGTGCTTACCTTTCTGATCAGTGAAAACAATAAAGCTACTTTCATTTGAAAGAAAGTGCAGAAAGGGTCTGGCATTCTGAAAATTTTTCCAGATGATTGGCTACAAAAATAAGCATGCCCACGCTTCTCCAAAATTTAAACTGTATCGGAAGCTCCAATACTCAAAGTCACAAGAATGTTTTTGTTATTTGTTCTTAAATGTGGACAGGAAAAAAATGAGTACGAGAAGAGGAAATATAAAAGCTGGAGTGGGTTTGTCATCTGCTTTTGCAAGCCTGTCTGAGACTGTGTGAAGAAAACACCCTGGTCTGTTCCATCTGCCCTCCTGCTCCTTTAATCTTCACCAAGACAGTATTTGAAAAAACAGAGATAAACAGAGCACAGAGAAGTGTTTCAGGAAGGGCCATGTGTGCTGGACGGAGTACACACAGAGCCCAAACCTGGAATATCTTGGAATTCAGGATCAAATCGGAGTGTCCTGTGAATCCGATATTTCCTTTTTTATTTTATTTCTCTTCTTGTCCCAAAGTTTGGTGTCCTCACGAGTTTTCCATGGGAAGAGTCAGCCTGGGATTGAGCCCCAGGAAGGAGCCCGTGACCTCCCAGACTCCATCCTGATGGTGGCCAGGGAGCTGAGCCCAGGCAGAGACACACCGGCTTTTTCCTCCAGCCTCACCCATGGCACTGCTGGTGCAGTTTTTTGTTTGTTTGTTTGTTTGTTTAGACAAAGCAGAAACCCTGCAGCTGACAGGAAACCAATCACCCACCACCTCTGCCCCTCCCTTCATTCATTTCCTTACCCAGCACACATCCATGAAGACCTTGCACTGCGCCAGCCCCTCTCAGGGAAGTGTGAGGTGTATAACTGATTAACAGGAAGTCCAAGAATCTTAAGCCCCAGGGGTACCGCCACATTTTATCCCATCCATCAATCACTGAGCTCAGGTGGAAGCAAAATAGCTCAGTGGTTAAGGGCATGCACTTTAGAACCAGACCTGAGCTTGAACCCCAACACTACCACCAACAAGTTGTGTGACCTCTCTGGGCCTCCATTTCAATATCTGTCAATGGAGGACGATAATAATATCTACCTCTTAGAGTTGATATAAGGAATGGATGAGTGAAAATATGTCTGGAACCAGGTCTAGCACATAGAAGTGCTCAATGTTGTTATTATTTCCTCACTGAAGTGTTGTGATGTTTAAAGGAGAAAATGCATTTAGCATCGTGCCCTGTGTACATAGCAAATGCTCAGTAAATAGTAGCTACTACGTCCTTTCCACCCGCCCCCAGGCAAGGCGGTATGAGAATACTAGGGAAGCCAGGGATGTTCTCTGGAAGCCTTACATTCTAACAGGGAAAGAGCTGTTAGGCAAGAAGGGCTGGAGGATGCTTCATGGGGAGGCAGAGTATTATTCATCATTCGGTCATTCAACAAAGATTTATTGAACAGCTGCTAAAGTGCAGGACAGTCAATATTTTAACAACAGCTAGAGAACACTTGGGAAATAACTGCTACCCAAGGCTCCAGGCAAGTGTCTCTGCCACCCCTGCTCTGGGACTTCTGCAGAATCCTGGGATGTCCCACCAATCCAGCCACTAAAGGGGCTTCCCCTGGCACAGCCAGAGCCTCCAGGACCTCAGGATCTGCTCCAGGGCTCCCATTCTGAAGGGCAGGTACCTCTGCCCTGCCGGTTGTCAGTGTTTTGAAAACACCCCCGTGTTCACCCTCCACAGGCTGGTAGAGAAGACGAACAAGCAATGAGTTGCCAAACAGTGTGACAAAGAGCCAAAAGAGTGCTACTCACAGAAATGAGGAGCACAGGGCCGACTCCACCTCGTGGATGGGGCATCCTAACCGGCTTTACCAAAGAGATGATGCCGAAACCAGGTATGACTGGGACAAGCAGAGATACAGCATCCCAGGCAGAGGGTACATCAGCGGTAAGGCACAGGGTAGAAGGAGCGTCCTCTGAGGAAAAGCGAGATCACAGAGCACTTGTTAGATTTGTGGGCAAGGAGACTGGAAAGATGGGCAGAGGCTACGTGTTGGCTGGGTTGGGATGCAAAAAGGTCTCAAGGATGGACAGGAAGCTGGGGAGTGCCTTTGGTAAAATCGCCCTTGCAATGAAAGCGGACCAGAGAGGCAAGAGGATGGAAGCAGAGATGCTGGTGCAGGAATCCGGGGTGAGAAAGATGAGGCTCCCAATCTAAGCAGGGACAGAGGAGATGAAAGCCAGCGGGGGAATTACAAAAGAGGCAGAAAGGATGGATGTGGCAGCTGAATGGATGAGGATAAACGAGATGGGACCGTCAAGGAGGACAGTCAGTTTTCTACCTGATCACATGATGCCCGGGACACCATTCCCCAAGCCAGGGCAGCTGGATGTGAAGGATGAGAGCCAGTGACACACACAGAGGGGGCTAGAGGTTATGCAGACACACACCCCTCCTGAGACGTCAGCCAGAGGGATTTTTTATAAATGTGAAAAAGATTACATCACTTCTATCTTAAAATCTTAAATCTTAAAATGGCCCCCAATCCACTCAGAGTAAGATCTGAGCCCCTGATTTTCTTATCCACACAATCAGGCCCAGCACCTCTCCAGACTCAGTGCCTACCCGCAACCTCCCGGCTTCCTGATCTTCAGGTGCACTGACATCTTTCTCATCTGGACCCAGAACAAGCTCATTCTTGCTCCTAGACACTTGAGCTTTGCTGTCCCTTCCACATAATTTGTGCTTTTCACCATTTTCCTTGTCATTGAGGACACCTCTCAATTGTCATCTTCCCAGAAATGCTTTCCCTGGCCACCCCATCTGCTGTTACCACCCCACTGACACCCACCCAGTTAGGCTCTAGTACATTCCTTCCTTTTCTTTAAAGTGTGAGATGATCTCAGGTATGTCTCCTTTTAGTGTCTCCCATTAGGATATAAAAGCCATGAGGATAGAGGGAGAGTCTGTCATTCATCCCTGAGTTCCTAACGCCCAGAACAGTATTGGCTCATAAGATATCATCAATAACCATCTCTAAAGAAATGAAGGGGCCGATCTGGGTCATCTGCCTGTCCCTTGTGTTTTTGGTTTTAATTTTAGAGGGATTCTGTGGAGGAATGAGATATACTATGTACCTGTAAGATGACAATAAGAAACAGTGCACTCAATGGGAAAACTGAGGAGAGTTAAATAAAGGGGCTGTTTATAAAGATGTGGGCAGGGGTGGGAAAACTGACAAGGGATGGCACTGTACCCCAGGCGTAGCCAGAAGCTGTTGCTTCCCCAGGGAAAAAGGGCATAAGAGGAGACATTACCAGGCTGTCTTACCAGAGTAAGCCAAGGGCACTGCAGGAGCAGAGCCGGGAGCTTTAGTGAGGAATGACCCCAGGAGGGAGGGAGCTGGAGGAATCATCTCACTCTCCCAGCTCCGATCCCCTCTCAGTGCCTCTCAATGGATGAATCCAACCAGAAACCATGGGGAAGGGAGCCCCGGGCGGTGAGGGTCCTACAGCTCAGCCTCCCAGGCAAAGAGGAAGAGAAGGGTGGAGCATGGATCCGGGGGAGCAAAGGGAAGTTATCTGTGCACTGTTTTTTTCCCCCCTGCACCTTCAGAACCGTACAGTAGCACAGGAGTGATTCACCAAAGTGATACAGGACAGACAAAAACAACACATTTCCACCGTGCATATAGATTTACAAATGAGAGAGTCTTGCTTCCCATAACCTCCCTCTGGCCCCTTTGGAGTCCCGTCTTCCCTCTCTTCCCAGTACCCACCCCCTGCCCTCCCTTCCCCCCACTCACTCCTCACCCACCCTGCAGCTTCTCACTGCCCTTGGCTCGTCAGACATGGGAAACAGCACGGTGGCTACAATCTGTGGAATCATCCTTTACATGTCGATACTGCCTTGGGTTGTGGTGCAGAATAAACTGGAGGCATAAAATAGAATGGTGTTCTGAAATTCTTACTGAGCACAAAAGCAGCAGGAGATGGTAGAACAAGTGATGTGAATTTCATGCCCTCCATCACCTGGGCTGCAAGTTTTGAAAATGCAGAATTCCTAAAATGCTGACCTTGGAAATGACAGGACTCAGGCTCAGAACTTTCTAAAGGATTTGGGCTGCTCTGTGTTTTCCCCACAGATTTGGGTGTCTGCTTTTTTAGCACAGAGCCCACAGATGTGGATGCACATATGTCAACGAGTCATTGAAGTTTTCTGTGTATTTGTTTCTGTGACATCTAATTCAGTGCTTTGCCCCAGGCTTCATATCACGGGCACAATCAAGTATTATCTAATAAAACTTTAAGTGTAGTCAGTGCTTAAAGTCCTTTTCTTAATATAATGGAAACTTGGGGTGGGGGGAGAAGAGAGGAAAAAAATTCATCTTCAACCTTCGTTGTGCTCCAGCGAGTGGCAGCACCAAGCAAACCTGGCCCCCAAACTTCCAGGCATCCAGGGGTTGTCATTTGCTGCCGGCTTTCCCCACATCATTGGAGAGTTTTCCCCACTGCAGATCACCCCCATAGAAGGATTTCTCTTTTCTTCAATTTGTATCATTAAAATCAAAGATCAATGCTGGGTTCTGGGCGGGGTTTTACAAGGCCAACTCGGTGCCCCCGAGGAAATACATGGAAGCAACTTAGAATCTCAAAGGTTTCTCTTTGCAGAGTCCACCCTCAGAGTTAAGAAACAACCCTCGACATAGGGTCTGGAAGAGCTGTCTACAGGAACTAGCCAGGTGCTGGGCTCTGTGATGGCCTTGCTAGTGGCTACCTGTGGACAAGTAACGAGCAAAGTTGGAAAGAGAGAGAGACTGGGAATATGGGAGAAGCAAGGAAGGAGAAGAAGACAGAGAATAAAGCAAGGATTTAAATGATTGGTCCATGGTCACTCATCTAGGAAGCAGAAGAGGCAGAACTTAGATTCAATTCCAAAGTCCAAATTCCTTTCTTTATAACAGTTGGAGAGGAGTCACAGGTAGCTCCTAGCACATGGAGGGCACCCTCAGTAAGAAGAGTTCCCAGCTGATCTGTTTAACTCTAGTGATTTTCATGAAAGCATTTTTAATAGGCCTTAGAGTATGCCAAACAATGGGCTGGGTCTTTGGGGTCCAAAGATAAACAAGACCAAGGAGCCCACAGTCTAGTAGGGGGGTAACTGTGAAAACAAATAACTATACCCAAAAACGTTAGGGTAAGAACATAAACAAGTATAAAATGCCATAAGATCAGAGATGAGGGAGGAACAATTGATCTAGAGAATCTGACAAAGATACATAAATAGGGGGATATTTGATGTGGGTTTTGAGGGATGACTAGGAGTTCAGACAGCAAATGATGGCAAGAAAAGGTATTATAGGCAAAGAAACAGTTATTCCAAAAGACAAATATGGGAACACTATGTGGAAGTGATGAGAGGGCAGATTTGGCTCAATAAAGCATAAACAGCCCTGAAATAGAACACTGCCCCAGAAAGCAAAAATTCTCCATTGCTGGAGAGGTCTGAGCAGAGCGTACACAACCCTGCGTCGACAAGAGAATAATCATGTTAAATTCTGCCTAGACTCCTTAGTGGTCTCTAAGGTGTTCCCGACTCAAGCTCAGCTCAAGTTGGAGTTGGAGTGCAGTGCAATGGTGGAAGCTTGGCCTCAAATTCAGACCAGCCGGTGGAACCCTGGCTCTTTACTGTAAGTGGGACAAGTTACTGAACCTCTCTGAGCCTCGGGCTCTGTGCCTGTGGACACCTGCCTCACTTTCTAGAATTAAATGAATTACTGGTGCAGAGCACTTAGCTCAGTGTCTGGAGTGGAAGATGAGTCCACAATATATAAACTTGAACAATGATGTCGTGATTATCACAAAAGGTGGAAACTCCACTGAGGTAAGTTTGACCTGCTCTTATCACCAGGGCAACGTGGCAGCGCTAAGGCCGGTAGCCACTGGCAGAAAACATGGATGTATGAACAATGGACCAGGGCTGGGACACCAGTAAGGAGAATGAGGTCATAAAGTGCAGGGTCAGATCCTGTCTTTATTTAAAATTTTGGTATTTTGTTCATCATAGATCTTTGGGCCTTAATTTTTATTTTAAAAAAAACAACAGTGCATTAATATATTAAGTATCTTGATTCCTGTGCTTTTTAGCACCTTCTTATATTTGGTGCCCAAAGCAAATTGCTCATTCCCCTCCCCCAACCCCTCCCCAGGCTGTTCCTGCAGCTTTCCATGCGGAGCCCCACATAAGCAGCCCTCGTGGGTTCCAACTTTCACCTTACAGTCTTCCTCTCGAGGACCCACAGCCTGTGCCGAGACCCTAAGATTCTAAACAGAACACAGCTCCTGGCTTGGTGATACTTGATTTCACTTGATTTCTTTCTTTTTTTTTCTTTTTTTTTCTTTTTTTTTTCTTTCTTTTTTGCCTGCCCTATTATGAATTTTATTAAAAAGAAAAAGAAAACTTTAGAATTGGAAGGCTGAGAGCTCGCCACTTGAAAATCAGCCTGAATTGTGTCATTACCCTGAGGAGCCAGAGGAGTGAATTGAAACGAATACAGAAAATTCACATCACCTCCAAATGAGTAGTCTTAATGCAAGAAGAACCTGTGCTCAAAGGGCCTGTTTTCCCGGTATAAAGTGCAGCCATCTCCCCTAAGTGACAGCCAGGCCTGTTTTGCAAGGTGTGGAAGCCTTAATCAGCCTTACCGTTAGTGACTTCTTCAAGTCCTGGTCCCACTGACTTCTCTCCCTCTGCAGCAGTCCTAAACGATGCTGTTAAGTAATTCAGTTTGAAGAACTTTTAAGGAGATCAGTTTTACTAATGCACACACAGCATACTAGAGGCCGGGCTACCGTAGAGAGAGGAATCTCTCTCTCTTCTTAAATCAGAGAACAAGAACAGGAATTACTGATCAGGTTGGAGCCTCGGCCTCACCATGGCTTCCCTATGGATTAACAACTCCTGACTTGGCACTTTACAGAAAGGTTACAACTATTTATGTCATGTGCAAGCCATATACAGCAATTAGAACCGCTTCACAGCTTAAACCAGGACATTTGCAGGTGTTTCAATGCAGACATCAGAGTCCTTGGATTTCTGGTGACAGTTGTCACTCAGAACTGGCAGGAAGGGCCTAGATTTTGCATATATATATATATATATTCCAAGTTATTTCTTATCATGCTCAGTGTTCTTGGTTCCTTTACCAATTAACCCTTCTCTTATAAATGTTTCTATTCGGAATGTAAATAGTTACAGGGTAAAGTCTGTAATTTAGCAACTATCCAGCAAGATGGAGATCTAGTTCAAAGACAAACCTTCGTCTTGCGTGAAAACTTATTCAAAACATGCAGTGTTAGTAGGAGTCAGGAATTAACAAATGGCAAACCGCATAGGAACAAAGAAAGCGTTTTAAAAGGTAGGGGGCTAGGATATTCTAGAAACTGGTCAGGGAGTCACTTTGGATAAAGATGAAGTACCTGTGAAGTTGATGCGTGTTAAATCCAACAGTCTCTGATTAGAGTGAGTAATCAAACTAAGATGCTACGTACCCCAGGTTTGGGATTCTCTATGAAAGTTATTCTCTTAAAGCTATGATTTCGCAGTAACAGAACTCCCCATCCGTATGCCTCTGTGATTCAGATTTTCTCAATGTCATTTTGATTATATATAAGTACAGACTCGGCTTGAGCCCATGGAAAAGTAGGACATCAGAGAAGCATTAGATCACCCAGGCTACTTCGTACCACTTAGAAGATTAGTAATCTAAAAGGACACACAAAACCTGCTTTAAAACATCTTTTGCTTTCCGGCATCTAACTTGAAATAGGCTCCCAGGAAGAAAAGATAAGGCGGTGGGAGGGAGGGGGGAAATTAACATTGGTGGGAACCCACTGTGCGTCAGATGCTATGCCGGGCACTTCACAGAACTTCTTGCTTAAACTGGGTGAAAATGATGTGAAATTATCAAACCTCTTGCCTTTTTCTCTTAATTTTCAGAGAAGCCCATTCACTGCAAAGTACCTTATGTATCCAATTTTAATTACTCTTTTGTTAGTTTGGATGTAAGTGACAGAATCACAATTCAAACCAGTTTTGGCAAAATCAGAGATTTATTGGCTCAACTCCAAAGAAAAACTGAGAAACCAGACTGTGGGATGGGCAGAGATGCAACCCAGTTTTATGACAGCTGCAGCTTGGAGAACAATTATCACCGGGATTATCTTCCTAAAAGTTCTCTTTCTTTCTGGGTTCATTCTTCTTCAATGCACCCCTGCTTTTCTCCACATCTGAGGGGAAACGTGGCCCTCCCCAAAGCACCTGAGCTTGACATCGTGTAGCTTCTAGATCAGGAGAGGACCTGACAATGTTTCTTATCTCAAGACCAAAAATCCCAGCAAGAAGACCGTTTGTGATGGACACCAGGCGCCAGTGGTAGCCATGGTGACGGGAGGCAAGCACTTCCTGGGAGAAGGGGACAGCAGTCCCCTTAAGGCTCCCTACACCCATCTAGAAAGTATTTCTCTCCTTAGTGAATGCCTAGTTTAATTCCTAGCACATAACAGGCCTTCAGTAAATAGTTATGAATGTCAAGGATTTTTTTAAAAAGGAAGTAAAAAAAAGGTAAGTGAGCAGAATAGACAAAAGGCTAGGCTGGCCATGAGTCCAGTTCATAGTGACATATCTTCCCTGCAGGTGAGCTCACTACCTCCAAAAGCATATTGAGAGCCCAAGGGAAAGTTGCTTGTGTGTGTTTAGAAGTGCAGACACCTTTACCCTCAGCTGACTCTCAGCTGACGCAGAGCTGTGACCACACCGATAAGGTGCTCGAGCAGCCAGTGCTTCCAGGCTTCTTTTATCTTCCCCTGCAATAATACGATTCTTTTTCCTTTAGCAGCTGGCATGAGGATCTCTCCTCCAGGGAGAGACCCACTTTCGTCAGGCAAATGCTTTGATAAATCACTCAGGTCAGCTGGTGCTGGGATTAGAGAAGCAGGTGGGGCTGCTCTGTATGAGATAAGAAAAGTGACTGCTCGCTCCGGAGAGGGAGGGGAGGAGGGAGGGGAAGAGGGAGGGGGAGAGAAGGAGGGGAGGAGGCTGGGGAGGAAGGAAGGAAGGGGAGAGGGAGGGTGGGAGCAGACTCCAAGGAGACTCCAAGTCAATGGCACATTCAAAGAAGCCTGGGAAGAAAAGAAACACATGTCTAAGGGCGTGGGGTGCCCTGGGCTCTGCAGTATGAGCACCACGCCCACCCCCGACCCCGCGCATCCTTTACAAACAGCAGCAATCCCCACTTACAGGGCGGCCTTCCTGGAGAAGCCTGGGAAGGGAAGAGATTCTGTGTCAAGGTCAGAGTGGGGCACACGAAGAGCCTGACCACCTGGGCAAAGGGGCAACGTCTGGCCTGGAGTCCCAACACCCACGTGTGAAATGACCCGCACGCCAGGCCTTAGTCCACACCTGCGGGGAGCCCGGCAGGGCACCAGCGCTGGTGTCCAAGGTGAGGACCGCTGGCCTTCCCTCCCTGCTCCCTAAGGCGACAAGTCGAAGTTCTAACAATTCCATTTGGTAAGTGTAGCCCTTGTTCACAGGTCCCAAGTTCCAGTCACTTTGTCAGTTTTTCTGGTCCAAGGCCATATCCACTCTCGGTCCTCTTCCTCCCTCCTCCAGACCATTGCGCTGTGCTTCCCCCCCCCCCCCACCTGCGTCTGGTGAGCTCCTCTTTACCTTCAGATCTAACCTTCCATGTTCCTTTTTCTAGGGAGGCTTCCCCTAGCCTCCAACATTAGATCCATGTCCCTTTTATATGACATTGATTTCCTGACTTATCTCAAGCATCATCCTGATCATGTTGAATTAGAATTGTTTACTTGCCACTTATCTGCCTATCTCTCCCACTAGACTATAAATTCAGTGTCTGTTTTATTCACCACTGCATCCCTAGCACAAAGTACAGTACCTGTCCCACATCAGGTGCTCAATAAACATCTGTTGAATGTGTTGAATAAATGATCGAATGAATAAGGCTCTGGGAAAACCACTCACAGCCAATTCAGTCTCAGCCTAATCACTCCAGATGGGTCCTCTCCCCTCCTTAGTCCCACACCCTCCTGCTGCTCCCCATCAAAGGAATGTAGAGCCTGCAGCCATGGCTCTGCCATCAACAAGTCACTCCTCTGATGCACCTGATAGTAGCCGCCAAGGAGCAGAACACCTGCCCATAGAGTCTAAGATCCCAACCCCAGGCAAGTGAGACTGGGGAAAGGAACTTTTGAGAAGAATCCTACCCATTTGCCACCTCCTACAGTCCAACTGGCCACTGTTACGATGTCCAGAAAACATGTACGTGGATCCTGAGGGCATCAAACATGTCCTCTCCCTGGGTGACCATAGAGGCAAGAGCAGGACCTTCTAGAAGACTCTCAGATGTCCTGGATCTCTGAACACATGAAACAGAAACACCATGGTCCCCATTTTCACTGAGCCTCAACTCCAGCCCAGGAGACTGGACACCACAGAGAGCCAAGGTGCAACCATGGAAGAGGACAGCAGAGAGAAGGCAGCGAGTGGTTAAAGCCCACAGAGGAGAGGACCCTTCAGAGAAGGGCAGGGACCATCCCCCAGAGGACTTAGAGAATAGGTAGCATCTGGGTACATGGGTAGAATTAGGAAGGTGTTGAAGACATGAAGAAGAGAATCAGCAGAAAGGCAGAAGTAGGAAAACCAGAAAGACCCTTGCAGGCAGGGAGGGAACCATGGCAGCTGGAGTGGATGATTGATTCAGAAAGAGGAGAAGAACCAGAAGCCCAGGAAGGGCTCAGACTGCAGACGTCTGAGCTCCGGGTTGTAGAATTTGAACCCTGACTTCTAGGTAACAGGGACGCTTTGAAAGCTTTAGGCGCAAGTTCCCCTCAGAGCAGAGCTTGGGGACAGGACTCTGGTGACAGGAAGGCAGTGTTGGGAGAGCGAGGCTGTAAGGCAGAGGAGCCGGCCGGGCAGCTGCGGCACTGGGCAAAGGGAGAAGGCCTCTCCTCTCTTCCAAGGACCAGGGCGGTGGAGGCAAATGCGGGGCGGGGAGGCGGGGAGGCCAGGCGTGGGGCTGGATTGTGAGCAAAGGAGAATTTAGCTTTACCCAAAATATTTTTATTTTTTACAAGGAAAATTATTTATGTAGTACTTGAGTGATAAGAGGTAATAAAATTATTGGAAAGGAAGGAAAAAAGGCAGAAGTAAGAGAGAAAAGAAAGAAAAAAGAAAAGATGAAAGGAAGAGAAAGATTGAGCAGAGAAGGAAGGGAGGAAGAGAGGAAAGAAGAAAAATAAAAAGAATATAATTCAGTAGATTCAGGAGTAGTATCCATTCTAGAAATATTTACTAGGTGCCTATTCTGAGCCAAGCAGTCTTACTAGGATGAACAAATAGATAAGATGGAAAAGGTCCCCTCCTTCATGGAACTACTATTTAAGGGAGGAGACAGAAAATAAACAAGTTAAGAAATAAATAATTTTATCCCAAATAGTGAGCAATAAGAAAAATAAGAGGCTATCAGCCTACGCAGAGAGAGAATGTTCCAGTTATCTTTTGCTGTATAAAAACCAGCCACCAAACAATATCTTTAAGGAATAATAATCATTTGGTTTTGCACATGAATTTCCAGCTTGGGCAGGGCTCGGGGGGGACAGCCCACCTCTGCTGCACTCAGCGTCACTGGGGCAGCTCACGGGGAGGCGGCTGGATGGCCAGGGCTGTTCTCCCACATCTGGACATGATGCTGGCTGGCAGCTGGCACCTTGGCTGGGCCGGTTGGCTGCAACAACTTCACGTGGCTTCTCCTCCTGTCCTGGGCTCTCTCACAAAGTGGTGGGAAGGCTCCAAGAGCAACGGTTCTGAGAGAGAGAGAGAAAGAGAGTGTGAGGCTGACACTATATCACCTTTTCCGATCTAGCCTCAGAGCTCATGCATTCTATTCACAGAAGTGAGTCACTAAGGCCGCCCAGTACTTGAGGGGAGAGGAATTAGTCTCTACCTTTCTATGAGAGGAACATCAAGGGATGTGTAGACATCACAGAGAATGATGTGGGAGGAAAGCCTCTTATACCAGATGGTTAGTAAAGGGGGCTCCAGAATCATCAGTGAGGGTTCTCCAGAGAAACAGAACCCAGAGGAGGTTTCCTTTTTTTATATATATTATATATACTGATATTATATATGCATTACACATGCACACACACATATATATACACACATACACATGGAGTGGCACATGCAGTTGTGTCAATTCTGCCATCTGTGGGAAGCAGCAAGTCTGCAATCCATAGGGCAGCCGGTAGCTGTAAACTCAGGCAGGCGTTAAATGACTAAACCACTGGAAGATTCTGCACAGGGCATATGCCCTGACTCACACTCAGCCGGCACCGGCTGCAGTCGGAGGGCACAGGCTGGGGGAAGGGCCACCCAGAGTTAGCAGCTCCCCAGATCAGGGGTCTGGAGGGAGGGGACGAAGGGGGACAGCGCAAGGAGGCCTGTGCTCCGCTGGCGGCATCAGTCGTGGGACAGAAGTGAAGAAAGCAGAATTGGGCTCCCGTTCTAGGAAAGTCAGGTCCGAGAGGAAAACTGTTCAACTGTCTTGAATCAAAGCAGTAGGAGAGTCAGGGTTGCACCACCGTCTGGAAGGCTCGGCTCAGAGGTGATGGCTGAAATCATGGCGCGAGGGGCTGACCAAGGGGGAGAGGAGAGAGAGCCCAGCCCTCTCTGGCGGCCAGCTCCTTCTTACTATCTAGTCATGACCGCAAGAGGGGATCCAAGGAGCTGATGAAACAGAAAACAGTTTGAAGAGAATACTGCTCTGTTCTCTCTTTTTGTTCTCCCAAAAAGGCCACGTATGTGCTGAGATGTTCGGCCGTCCAGGAGACAGCTGGGAGGCGGGAGGCATGCATTACTTATAAGACTCCACTGAAATGTAAATTGGGGTGAGTTTATTGGCTCCCTTGGTCTTAAATGGAATCATGAAGTATTCATTGGGGCCAGCCAAGACCTTTCAGATCTGGAGCTCGGCGAGAAATATGTGGCATGCTTAGGCTACATTAATAAAAAATAAATAAATCCGTGTCCAGGAAACTCGTGCTTGTGCACTCTAAAATTGCCCATTCTGTAGATATTAATGTTTAATGTGTTTGTAAAAAGCAGTCGGCTTTGCCGAGCACAGCAACAAAAACACCCCGCAATCCTCCGTACTTGACATCTCAGCGAGGCGCCTAAGTGCCCGGGTGGAGGTGTTCTGAGCAGCGTCTCTCGTGGAGACACATTAAAAAGTGGCTTCGCTAAGAGGAAACGTGCTCGCTCGCTGCTGATGCGAGTTAGACTCAAACTTTCACCCACGGCTCGCCCTGCTCAGGAGAAAGGCTGAGAAGTGGATGGTCTCAGAACTGAGTCCGTAACGACTGGACACCCTTTTAAGGAAAGATCACTGCATCCAAATGAACAAAGTTGGTTTTATGGAAAAAAAAAAAAAAAAAAAAGCTGGTAAACACTCGACTTGGAGAAGCAAAAGTACTTTCTGGCTTCAGACCACTTATACCATCCCAGATGTTTCCTAGACATTTCTAGAAAGAGCACACTGATCGATCTGACCCATCGCTTTCCTAGGCCGGCAGGCAGCAGGCCGCACATTAGAGAGGCTGCACTTGGAAGCTGTTATGTTTTGCTTTGGGGTCTCAAGTCAGTGCAGAGAAATCTCTTCTTCCCCTAAGCTGATTTGCAGTCAGAAAACAGCTCCTAGCCCTGCCGACCAAACCTCAGCCTCCCCACATGCCTCTGGGTTACTTTTCACCCGGAGGCATCACTTGGAACCAAATAGTGAAATGAGAAAGGGCAGGTGCAGAGAACAGAGCTGACCACCCAGGAATGGGAATATATACTCAGACCCAGCATCGGGCATCTACCTCGCCACTAGTTTGCTCTGCACACTCAGCCCGGATCTGCATAAAAGGAGTGTGGAGAGCAGGGAGAGACTCTCATTCTCCCTCGCCTCCACATCCTGGCGGGCACGAGACCCATTTTCATTTCTGCCCAGACTGCAGGGCCACCCACAGTGTCCCTGAAGTCAGAGACCAAGCTTGCAGAGAGAATGCAGGGGACTTAATAGCTTGAGAAATGCTGGGAGACACTTGGAGCTTGGCTTCTTATGCCGAGAAAGGGAGCCTGGCTTATGACCCTCCCAAGGAAGCTTTGCTTGTCACAGCCCATATTGTGGGTTGATTTGTGTCCCCAAAAAAGGTACGTTGAAGCTCTAGTCCCTGGTACTTGGATTTACTGACGATTTTGACTTGAGGATTAGAAGAATGATGTTACGATAGTACTAATAGTCTCATCTGTTTTAACATGGACACTTTGCTTACTGCAGTGTTTTAGTGCAACTAAGTATGTGAAGCTGATACTCAGAAATTTACGTTTAAGAAACGGCTTTTCTCAGGAAGACATTAAGAACATATTGGAGAGCATTAATGTGGAGCTAGCCAGTGTCTGCTGCAGGATTAATGGGAGATTTTCTGCAGAGGAGAGGGGAAGGTCTGCAGGTGCATCAGGGCCTGAGTTCTGGACTTGGCCTCGTTCTATCCAGTGATGTGACCTTGAGAATGTCACTGCCCCTCTTTGGACCTCAATATCCTAATTTGTAAAATGGCAGTATTGCACTAGGAGACATTTAAGATCTCTTTCTGATCGAACATGCTGTAAGAATTTCCCAAGCTGTCTCCTTTGGTTGGATTGTGCACACTGCATTTCTCCTGAACTTCGGCATTAAAACAACACCAAAGGCAGATCTTGGGAGAAAAAAACGGAGAGACAGAGGATAAGGGTGTGAGTCCCGGTTCTGTACTCACTGGCCACCCTTGGGAGGTGAGTGGGTTAAATTATGTCTCCCCAAATGATGTTGAAGTCCTAGCCCCCAGTGTCTGTGAATGAAGGCAGTCCTGTGACTGTGACCTTATTTGAAAATAGGGTCTTTGCAGATGTAATCAAGCTAAGATGAGGTCATCCTGGATTAGAGTGGGCCTTAATCCAATGACCAGTGTCCTTATAAAGACAGAAAGATTTGAAGACACACAGACACACGGAGAAGAAGACAACATGAAGAGAGAGGTAGAGTTGTTATGCTGCCAGAAGCCGAAGGACACCCAAGGCTGTGAGAGCCACCAGAGGCTGGAAGAGGCGAGGAAAAATTCTCCCCCAGGACCTTCAAGAAATCATGGCCTGCCCACACCTTGATTTCAGACTTCTGGCCTCCAGAACTGTGAGAAAATACATTTCTGTGTTTTAATCCCCCCAGTTTGTGGTAATTTATGCAGCAGCCCTACAGAACTAATACACCCCAGGACCCATGGTGGTAGCTGAGGAATAAGCAAGGGAAATCTTGGAGGCCAGTGCTGGTAGGAGCTCTGTGGTGAGGATGGGGATATCCACAGCCGGCCCCAAAAAGGCTTCCCAACAGGGATGCACTGAAGTTGCCAGGAGAATCCCACCTGGGCAGCATATGGTCAGGGCACACCTGTCCTGCTGCAGCATCCAGGAAATGTCCACTTTAACCAAGGCGTCTCCAAGAGCATCATCAAGGCACCAAAGGGACTGAGACAAGGGGAGGGCGTCACGGTCCAGGAGGAGGCTGGCCCTGCTGTGTGCCTGGGCAGTCACATCACATGGTGGTCACCCCCGTGGGGGCATGGCTGACTGTCCGCAAATAGTCCTCCTCCAGCCTACCTAAATCTTTGGTTTATCTTGAAACGCCTTCCCTAAGAAGGAGGAGCACATAAATCACTCCCCGTCGCTGGGCTGGATCCCATGAGAAAGTAGGCACCCTGTAGATATTTGTCTGGAGACTGAAAAAATGAAGGAATGCTCCAGATGAACTCCAGGTGAATGTTTAACTGGACTGGGGTGAGGCTGGAGCGGGATGGGGAAGGAGAGAAGGATGAGGATGGGTATTGGGAGGACTCCAAGAGGGGAAGGACAGAATCAGGACTGATTTTGGCTCTTCAGGGATGAGCCTGGAAGGAGTCTGGTTTTGAGTCATCTGTCAATGACCTTTAGAAGGGTGTGGGCAAGTTTACTTAGGGAAGAAGCTGAAAAGCTGAATACTGAGTACTTCACTCCCATGTATTCATGGTTTGGATTCTGAGATCTGCTTACCCCAAACAGCCTCACTCTGGCCTGCAGCAGTGAAGACTCTTCGGGACAATTCACTTCAACCATTCTAGAAATTCCACGACTTTGTGGAGCCGAGTCTGCCATTGACTGACTGGGATGGACCCAGCTCCATCTCCTTCTGTCTCTTAAGCAGATGAATGAATGAATGAATGAATGATGACTGAGATTTATCTTGGCAGGATAAATAACACCTGGCCCCAACGACGAGCACAGCATAAAGAGAACAGATTTGGGAGTCAGGCAGCCCAGCTTGCTGCCACCACTTTCTAGCTGTGACCTTCAGCAAATGACAACCTCTGGGAGCCCCCATTCCCTCAGCAGCCAAATGGTTATTAGCAAGAACTGAAGAGAACTATGTAAAGTTCCTAACACCTAACAGGTACTTAATTCCAGGAGTTTCCTTCCTCATCCCTCCATCCTCTGTTTCCTCCCTCCTTTATTCCTTTCTTATAATAACTAACATTTGAGGTATGCCCACTAACTGCCAGGCCCTGTGTGCTAGGGGCTTTCCTATACATCATCTCATTTAATCTCATCCTTGCAGGTTAACTATCCTCCTGTATTAGTTTGCTATGGCTGCCACTGTAACAAAGTATTACCAACCGGGTAACTTAAATAACAGAAAATTATTTACTGTTAAATAAATTTTAACAGTATCATAGGGAAATAAAATTCTGGAGGCTAGAAGTCCAAGATCAAGGTATGGGCAGGGTTGGTCCCTTCTGAGGATTGTGAGGGAGAATGTGTCCCACGCCCCTCTCCTAGCTTCTGGGGGTTTGCTGGCATTCTTTGGTGTTCCTTGGCTTGTAGAAGCATCACCCCATTGCTGCCTTCATCTTCACACAGTGTTCTCCCTCTCTGTGTCTGTCTCTGTGTCCGAATTTCCCCTTTTTATAAGGACACTAGTCAGATTGGATTAAAGCCCACCCTAATGACCTCATCTTAACCTGATCACCGGCATAGACCCTATTTCCAAATAAGGTCACATTCACAACACTGTCCTTCATTCACAGGTACTGGGCGTTAGGACTGCAACATCTTTTGGGGAGACACAATTCAACCTACTCACCTCCCAAGGATGGCCAGCAAGTATAGAACTGGGACTCGCACCCCTATCCTCTGTCTCTCTGCCTTTCTCCCAGAAGCTGGCTTTGTTTAACTGTTCATGCCAAAGTTCAGGAGAAAGGAAGTGTGAACAATCCAATCACAAAAGGAGATTCTTACAGCATGTTCGATCGGAAAGAGATCCATTTTATAAATGAGGATACTGAGGTCCAAAGAGGGGCAATGATTGACCCGAGGTCACACTGCTGGATAGAAGGAGTCCAGGTCCAGAACTCAGATCGCAATGCACCTGCAGACCTTCTCCTCTCCTCCACAGACAATCCTCCATCAGCCCTGCAGCAGGGACTTGCTAGCAACCATATAACGCTCTCCGAGAATGTCGATAAAAGACGTCTCTTAAACGTAAATTTGAATAAAAGCTTGATCACTCAGTTGCAGTAACACACTGCAGTAGGCAAGGTGTCCATCTTAAACCAGATGAAGGGACTATTATTATTATCATTATCATTATTATTATTCTAGTATTCAAGTCAAAATTACCAGTAAGTCCAAGAATGCCACTTTCCTCCCATGTTCACTTTCAAGAAAACAACCCACAGAAACTGAATCACAGTTTCAGCTAAATACATATTTAATTCCTTATGTATTTTTTATATTTTGTTTTGTACAGAACTGTTTACCTAGTTAATGATGAACTGAAATCTATTGTCACCAAGTTGCTGGGTGTTTTTCCTTACTCAGTCTTAAAGTGCCCCCTAGTGAAATGTTTTTATACTTAAGAAGCAGAGAAATAAGCTGAAGAGAAGCTTTTCAGAGAGCTGAAGAGAATTTTAGAAAGAAATGGGGGCAACAGTGGGGGTGAGGGGAATTGCTCCCTTGTTTCAAGGGGATTTGAACATGATTCTTTTAAGATCTATTTTGAAGCCTTTTTCTGTATGCTCACTCAAGCAGAGTGCCTAGCAGTTTCATCCCTGAGGCAGGAAGGTTTCACCCACAGAGCATCCACCAGAGAAATCCTGCAAGCCTGCTTGCAGCCGGGCAGAAGGGACAGCCAGCCCAGCCTGATTCTAGGGCCACAGAGAAGCCAGGGGTTCAGCCAGTCACTCAAGCAGTTGCCGTGAAACCTCTGCCAACACTAGGTTTGTGCCCAAGTGATTTTAGGGAGCGTCTTTTCAGGAAAGGAAATCGAGTGCTGTCCTTTGGTTATTTCAAGTCGTGCACATTTCTATTAAAAACAGCATTTGATGGGGCTGTGCATCTGTGGAGGCAGGGGTATATGGGAACTCTCTGCAGTAAAAAATAAAGTTTATTAGTTAAAATTAAAAAAAATTTTTAACCCACAACACTTGATAAAGCAAAGAAATCACTCAAAGGAACTAAACATCAGAGGGTCAACTAAACAGCTTCATCCAGTCGGCAGTTTGCAACCTGGCCCCTGCATCAGAGTCACCTATAGGGTTTTTAAAAAATACTCATTCCCTATCGCCACCCTCAGAGGTTTGCATTGATTGGTTTGGGGTGGAGCAGGCATTAATCTTCTTTCAAAATTCCCCCCAAAGCAGGACAATGTGCAGCCAGGGCTGAGGAATACTGACCGAGATGATGGCCATCACTCAGACTCTAGATCCCACCAAGGCACCTTCTGGCTGGTGATCTGGGTTCCCTCGGAGTCCTCCTATGGGCAGGATAGGAGAGACTAGCCACACAGAAGGGATGGGAATGCAGGTTTCAGGTGTGCCCTGTCCCCTGGATCCTGTGGCAAGTCAGTAAAGTGGCATCTGCTTATGGATTGGCTTCCCAGATGAGCAGCTCACAGGGCAACTCAGATCCCCAGGTCAACTCAAATTATCAGGGTGACTTCATTAACTGCTCCCTGGGTTATTCAGATGTGTTTCTAGGTATGAGAGAAGAGCCCGAGTTTTAATTCAGACAGATCTGAGCTCAAGCCCCAGTTGTGCAACTTACAAGCTGTGTGGCGGAGCATAAGTTGCTCAACCTCTCTGAGACTCAGTTTCTCTATCTGTCAAAGACATATGCATTCCCTCATAGAGTTGGGGTAAGGCTTAAATTTAAGAGTGTTGTGTAGGTGCCTGGCCCTACGTGCAGCGGGGCTCAATCAACAGCAACGTACAGTGTTAAGCTTCAGCCCTGACCAAGCTTCCAGTAATTCAGAATAAGGCTCTAGACCCACTCACTTGGGGAAAGCTACTTAACTTCTCTGAAGCCGTTTTCTCATCATAAAAAGGGGGTAATAATAATAATAATAAATGATATAGTTCTTTTGAGGATTAAATGAGTCAATTTGTAGAGAGCAAAGCTCTTAGAACTCTCCTGGCATATAGTCAGTGCTCAGCAAACGTTGGCTGTTTTTATTATGTCCAGCTTCTGTATCTTTGCTCATTTCATTAACCCAGTTTTTAAGGCCTAATGAACACCCCACCTCCCTTGATCCCAGGCAGCCACAGGAAGCCATCAAATGCAGTGGGATGACCAGAGCCTCTGGAAGCCAGTGGTCCTGGGGGTCACAGGGCTGCCCGGCATCATCCAACAGCCCCATGTGAATACACACACCCCTTCCAATAGCCCAGGAAAATGTGAACCTAAAGATTGGTGGGCAGAGCCATCCAGCTGGGAGATGGGGATGTAGGCAGCTTCCTCACCTGTTGCAGAGCAAACCTCTCTGAGTGGCCTCTCTTAGGGGTTAGTGACACCCCTCCTTACGTCTGAGACCAGCTCTTCTTGCCCCATTGGACAGCGACAAGCAACACTGCCCTCGGACAGCTTGACCCTCGTGTCCCCTTTGCCCAGCCCACAGGAGCTCCACCAGAGCCTGGGCACTGTTTGGAGGAGGTTGTGGGCACTCCCAGGAGGGCACTGCTGCTCTGGGAAAAGGCGTTCACTCCCATTAGACGCTGTTAAAACCTATAAGACTGTACAGCACACTGACCCTAATGTAAAATATGGACTTTAGTTAATAACGATTTATCAATATTGGTTCACCAATTGTAACAAAGGTACCACATCAATGCAAGAAGTTAATAATAGGAGAAATTGGCGGGGGTGGGGCAGGGGATTGGAGTCTGTGAGAACTCACTGTACTTTCCGCGCAATATTTCTACAAAATTAAAACTGCTCTAAGAAATAAAGTGTATTAATTTTAAAAAAAAAGACACCCTGTGAACCTCCCTTGGAATGAAAGTAAGTATGGCCTTACGCATCACAGTGAGAACAGTTCAAATGTCAGCCTGGCAAAGCTAATCATCCCGGTACCTCCCAGGCCCCAGCATGGTGGTCCCACAACCAGGCCACCAGCCCCAAGTACAAAGTCCCCAAGGCGGAGCTGCCAGCACTCCGCCCCTGCCATCAGAGAGCCTGGGGCCCCTCCTTAATCGAGGTGAGCTTGCTAAAAGCTAAAAGCCCTCCCTAAAAGCTCATATTCAAGTGTAAATGACCCAGGTCAGTGGAAATCCCTGGTGGGGGCTTGGATTTTACATCCCAGCGGCTCCCGGGCTGGGAATTATTTCCTCACAAAGGTGAATTCTTTCTCCTGGGCTGCTTCCACCAGCAACATTCCCCATGCCTGGTGAATGGTGAATGTGTGCAGAGGACCACAGGCAGAAATTTTGCATGCCCCATTGGGCAAGCCGCTAGGAAATCTATCCAGGGCTGATGAGAGCTACATCTGCCCACCCCGACTTAGCCAATTTGTCTACCCAGAAAAAGAAAAAAATTACATGAAAAGAGTGCCCAATTTTAAGGAAGAGGTTTTTTCTTTTTTCATTATTGTGAAACATTTAGTATAAAGGAGTATTTATCACCCTTTGCTGACTGCATTCCACTCTGGTTGCTAAAAATAAGAAACCCAGTGTTCCTGGGCTTCTTATCCTGAAGGTGGTTAAACTTGTGTTAGCAAAGCTGTCAGGGGACTGGGTAGCACCCAAGAGTGTACCAGGAGCACCACCAGGTGAAATGTTTATACAGTGCCCCCCCAATGGGCACCTTAACAAAAACAAACAAACAAAAAAACAACCATAGATCACAATAATGAAGGAGGAAGGAAGATACTGGTGGTTTTTAAAAAATAAAAGCATCTTAGTGGGAAAATTTCCCTCTGTGCAGGACAACAAAAGGAATATTTCCAGGAAGTTGAACCTTCTCTTTTAACCTTTGGATTTTCCCCTTGCCTGCTCCTTTCCCTCTGCTGCCCACACAATCCTGATGGGCATAGGATTCTCCACTTTCTCTGCTCAATACGTTTCTTGACAAGAGAATTCCAACGACGACGCACTTACTACCACTTCCTCTCCCCATCCACGTCCGGGAGGAGCATTGCACCCAGCTCAGAGCCTGGCCTGAATGGGTATCACTGGCCCCATTCATGGAGAACAAGGAGAGACCAGACAAAGAGAAACCACTCCAGACTAGTAGATGGCAGTTTTAATAAGCAAGGGGACTTATATACGACACTTGTCTTGGGTGCCACAAGATGAATAGATCTTGCCCTTCAGTCAGAATCTTAAAAGTTTATCTAGAGGCCTTAACAGGGTTCAGTCATGTGTACCATAAAGGTGGTCAAAACACCACTTTTCTCCCTCAAGGCTGTGTCTTTGCAAAGGGCTTCCACAGTGGGAACGGTGGGCAGAAAGTACATTTCAAGGACGGGTCCAGCTCATGGGGTCAACCTGCAGTTATGGTCTCCTGATGACCTCCTCCAACACTCCATAAGTGATCCAGCTGTGGTAACAAGACAGGAAAGTGACAAAAAGAGATGGATAAACCAAGAACACTGATCTGGCTCTCCATCCCATGATCCCTGCCACAGCATGGCTCTGCTATTTCTGGCAGGTGGCTTCACAGTGCAATAACCCAGCTATTGGCTGATGCATGGAGATGAGCCTAGACTAGCAGGCAACCTCTAACCTGTGCTTAACAGGCCTTCAGTCCTGTTTCACTTCCTCGGATGCATATATCAAAGGAAAGTTTCTCAGTTTTCAAGGAACAGCAAAACTGGGAAAGAGTGTTGATGCTTACACACTGTGAATGTAAAAGTGCTACTCATTGTACACTTTAGCTAAAATGCTAAATTTTCTGTTATGTATATTTTGCCACAATTTTTCTTTGTTTAAAAGAAACATGACAAGCATTAACTTCTAACAGCTTTTGATTCCCTTACAAGTTCCTTTTTGCCCCGTAATTCTTCCCCAGTCTCCTCCTTTGCCTGAGAAGAGGTATTTCTGAAGAAGCAGTTGGCTTCTTACCCAGGTGGCTCCTACACTATTCTAAGAAGTCATCAAGCCTCTAGAAGGAGTGGTGAACTGGACTGGATAAGTGATCATTACAGGAGCCCCCCAACTTTCTTTTAAAAATATTTGTAGGGCTTCCCTGGTGGCACAGTGGTTAAGAATCCACCTGCCAATGCTGGGGACACGGGTTCGAGCCCTGGTCCAGGAAGATCCCACATGCTGCAGAGCAACTAAGTCTGTGCGCCACTGAGCCTGCGCTCTAGAGCCCTCGAGCCACTACAACTGAGCCTGCGTGCCACAACTACAGAAGCCTGCGTGCCTGGAGCCCATGCTCCGCAACAAGAGAAGCCACCCCAATGGGAAGCCCACGCACCACAACGAAGAGTAGCCCCCGCTCGCTGCAACTAGAGAAAGCCCACACACAGCAACGAACACCCAACACAGCCAAAGATAAAAACAAATAAATAAATAAATTTACCAAAAAAAAAAAAAAAAAATATATGTAACCTGCTTCTTCCTTTAATATACCATGAACATTTTTCCTATCCCTTCAGTATGATCTTCAAAATCTGCATAATATTCCATTTCTGGCTGTTTCACCTTCATAAAAGCACTGCAGTGAACCTCATCATAGGTACACCTCTGTGCCCTCCTCTAAATATTTTCAAGGTTTTTTTCAGAGTTTACAGAGAGAGCCACCTCCTTTGTCCCCACCACTCTGTCCCCAAGCTCTGCCCTCCAAGGCTCCCAGGAGCTCACCTTGGCTCACTCTACCCAGCAGAAGATCCTGAGAGATCTCCCCAGAATTTCCCCTCAACCTGACTAGATCTTCATTGGCAAATATATTCATATCTTTAGAGGGCATTTACGGATCTTCATTTGCAATTTTAAGCATTTGTTCAAAAAGCATTTACAGACATTGTTCTAGGACATGGGCATTGAACCAGGGCATGGGCAAGGAAGGTAAACCCAATATTTAATCAAAGAAAAAAGGGGAAAGCACCTCAGAAGAAGCTCTCTGAGCACGCTGGACAGTTCTTTCCTTGGCAATAAATTCATCCGAGAATTGTACTTAGCCCGAGCCATTTTTAAAGCTCATTCTCTTTTAAAAAGAAAACGGTAAGGGACGTGTGTTTCATGCCATGAGATAGCTGCAGAAGGTTTGTGTTTCATTTTGCTTAGTATTAATCTCCACATTCAAGTCGACGCTGCTTTCGCTGAGTCAGCGCCGTTCCTTTAAGTGACCTGATTCTGTAATTCCATTATTAATGTTATGAAAATGGCTTTCCTCTACACTATTTTGTGCTATCAATGGAAAACCACAGTTCCAAAATGCATTAGCCGTTGCCGGCTCCGGCAGGATTATTTGCATCAATATAAACCGAGTTAATCATCTGCCTATTTGAGTAATCAGTCACGTGGCGCCCGCGCGCGCCTTGCCCGCCCGGAGCCGCGGAATTTCTTTTGGGTCCCAGGTTCTCCTAAGCACTGCAGATTTTTCTGCTCGCTGTCGCGTCAACTTCTTGCCATTTACTTTGCCATTTTTCCTCTCCTTCCCGGACAGTGATGTAAGCCCGTACCCAGCCCCCTAATTAGCAGGTGAATGGCATGTGTTAAAACCGATAAGTGGAAGGAAAGAAACTTTCATTAGGAAAAAATAACGAGCCCTGTAATAATAAATGTCAGAACAGAAAAGACGCCTCTTATTTTTCACAATATTAAACTGCCTTTGGTATCTTAGGCCTTGAGGTAATACTTTCCTGACTTACAATTTGCAAAACCAAAATTAAGGCAGATGGGGATGGGGGGGGGGGGTGCAAATTAGATGCCAATAAGGGGCTTTTGATGCATTCCAACCTATGCACCTTCCCTCTCCTAAGCCTACCGGGACTGTCATGGATTTCCCGCCAGTGATGCTGTTGGCCATCAGCAGAAAATTAGGGAGTTGGAGGCTGGGGAGAAAAAAGGAAGGAACCAAGAAATCTCTTTAAAATGCAAATCAGATCACTTTCTTCCAGGTAAAACCACAAGGCAGCCCTGGGGCTGTGCCATCCGAACCCTCCAGCCTCTCCAGGCTATTGCCCACTCTCTGCCCATCCGTCCCCCACCGCCCCCCTCCCCCGACCCAGTACCTCTCCTTTCTTCCCTGGGAAAAGCCTTCTCCCTTAGCTCTCCCTCTTCCTTCCTTTGTAAGGCTCCACCTCTATAATGCTCTTGCGCCCCCTTCCAGTTTCAGATGATGTCAGCTTCCTCTGAAAAGCCTTCCCTGATCCCTCCAAGAAGAAATCGTTGCACCATTTTCTTTGTAACATGCTTCGTGCTCCTAACATTTCTTCACCATCTGTAGTGGGTTGAACGGTGGCCCCAAAAAAGATGTGTTCACGTCCTAACCTCTGGGACCTGTGAATGTGACCTTATTTAGAAGAAGGGTCTTTGCAGGTTTAATTAAGTTAAGGAACTGGAGATAAGGTCATCCTGGATTACCCATACGGGCCCTAAACCCAATGGCAAGCGTCCTTAGAAGAGATACCCAGAGGAGAGACACAGGGAAAAGAGGAGAGGCCATGCGCAGTCAGAGGCAGAGGGATGCGGCCATAATCCAAGGAACGTCTGGAGCCCCAGAACGTCTGGAAACAGCCGGGAAGGACCCTCCCCTAGGGCCTCTGGAGGGACTGCGACCCTGACAACCTTCTTTTGAACTTCTGGCCTCCGGAACTATCAGAGGATAAACTTCTGTTGTTTTAAGTGACCTCGTTCGTAGCAATTTGTTACGACAGCCACAGGGACAGCCCATGAACTCCATGAGGTCACGGGTCAGGCCCTCTATCTGCACCGCACACCAGTCCCGCCAGAGCGCATACCACAGCGCCCAGCACATGGTAGAGCTCAATATATGCTGATTAGGGACCTCCCTGGTGGTCCGGTGGGTAAGACTCCACGCTCCCAATGCAGGGCGCCCGGGTTGGGTCCCTGGTCGGGGAACTAGATCCCGCGTGCATGCCGCAGCTAAGAAGTCCCCAGGCCGCAACTAAGAGTCCCCGTGCCGCAACTAAAAGATCCCACATGCTGCAACGAAGATCCTGTGTGCCGCAACAAAGACCCGGCACAGCCAAAAATAAATAAATAAAATAAATTTTTTTTAATATGCTTATTAAATGATTGAATGAATGAATCAATGAGTGAATGAATGAATTAATGGACAAGTGATGAAGGGCATGATAGTATAGGAAGAAATGTTTTTCTTCAATATGAGCCTCCAGCTTATACCTATCTAAGTACCCTATTGGAAAGGGCTCCTTTGTTAGTGATGGAGACTAACCGAAGCCATGTGGCCGTATCTGAAGGACAGAAATGTGGCCAGGCCCCAAGAGGATGCAGGAGGAGGAACCGGGAAATCGTCATCACCATTTCTCACCGCAGCCCCATCCACACAGCTGCTTCCTCCTTCTCTCTTGTAGCACAGTTTTCTCTGTTTCTGCCTGGAGGAATCCACCCAGCCCACACCTCCTGTAGCGTGGTCCAGCTACCTTAAAGAGTGATCTCTTTCTCCATCCTAACTCTATATTCTCAGAGAAGGCTCTCTGATGAGCCAACCTTGAATCAAATGCCCACCTTTGTCAGTCAGAGGCAGGGGGCAAACATGGCTGTCAAGAGTCACCTACTTTTGGGCTTCCCTGGTGGCGCAAGTGGTTGAGAATCTGCCTGCCAGTGCAGGGGACACGGGTTCGAGCCCTGGTCTGGGAAAATCCCACATGCCGCGGAGCAACTGGGCCCGTGTGCCACAACTACTGAGCCTGCGCGTCTGGAGCCTGTGCTCCGCAACAAGAGAGGCCGCGATAGTGAGAGGCCCGCGCACCGCGATGAAGAGTGGCCCCCGCTTGCCGCAACTAGAGAAAGCCCTCGCACAGAAACGAAGACCCAACACAGCTATAAATATAAATTAATTAATTAATTAATTAATTAAAAAAAAAAAGAGTCACCTACTTTTGCAGTTCTTAAAGCAGAGGGCTGAGCAGCTAACCCAGGAGCTACCCCCTACAGCCACCCTGAGCTTGTCCTACACTGTCTAAAGCACCTGAGTGACCCAGCATCTCTGGAGCCACCACATCCTCACGGGCTGCCAGCCTTGTGAATGCACAGCCAGTCAGTGCACAAGGGCGGACTTGGAAGGTTTGCCCTGCTCAGTCCTAATGCACCCAGATTTATACGTGTTCCCCTTGAAAAGTACTAAGAGTGTAGTCAGTCACATGAGTACATGCCAGAGACTCAGGCTCTCACTGATATGATTATACCACAGGGAAAAGCCACATTAAAAAAAAAAAATATCCCACAATAAGAACAAAACTACTTAGAGGCACTTATCATAATGAAGCTGCATTAAATTACAACAAATAATTGTCCTCTTGAAAGAACTTCTGCCGATAAAAAGCTCCAGTTGGTAGAGGAAGGCCAGGAATGTCAGCACTGAAAGGAATAGTATCAGTCGTCTAATTTAACGGGCTCTCTTGACTGATGGTGAACCAGCCTCCAGGGGAGAAGGGGCTTGCCTCCATCTCACTATTAGCCAGCGAGAAAGCCCTGGTTAGAATTAGCTCTCCCAAGTCCCTGGTCAGCACCACTATTGTCTCCTCTCTCCTCCTGCAACAGTAAGTAAAGCCAAGAGAGGGGGTAATTAAAGCAGGTCAGGGAAAAGAAAAGACAGAAGCAAGGGAAAAGGCAAACAGACTCAACCAAGCAAATCAGAATGTTGTAGTGAAGGAATAACACCGCTATTGTCTCTGAAACCAGCCTGGGATATAGTAAGCGCTCAGTGAATCGCCGTTAACCAATTGCTAATTGCGGGTACGCAGCCATGCTCATCATTTACAAACAGTAAAGTCTCTCTCATAAAGACAACAGCCAGTTACAAGAATATCCCATAAGGTTATTTTCTCATTGCTTCTTTCACAAAACAGTTGTGTTCTTTTGTGTATGAAGACAAAGATTAATCAACTCTTGATGGGGCGAGAGGTGAGGTTTTTATTCCTAATCCCCATACAGTTCTGGAATCCATAGTGATTTAGGAAAAGGACTTGTGGGAAGTTTATGATCTCTTTGCCAAGATCTCCAGTCTTCAACATGCAGGCCCTGAGGGGCCTGGGGAGAGGAGTTCCTGAGTCTTCCTCCCCAGGCCCTGAAACTTGAATTTTGGTGACTATGATATTGTGATTTTTTTTTTTTAATGAGAAATATGTATTTGGCCTATGTCCTTGTTCCTGGCACAGAGCTCCCAAAACCCTTGGAATTTCCTACGATGAGAGAAATAAAGGTATCTTATTATTTAAATGAGGTGACTGGAAATCACCAAGACTGGGGGCTGGCTGTCAGAGGGACCAACCACTAATTAGAGGGTTGGAACTTTCAGTCCCACCCAGACCTCTGGGGTGGCCAGAGGGGCTGGAGAATGAGTTCAATCACCAGTGGCCAGTAATTTAAACAGTCATGCCTGCGTAATGAATCCTCCATAAAAGCCCAAATGGATGGGGTTCAGAGAGCTCCTGGGTTGGTGAACACGTGACGATCTGGGGAGAGTGGCGCACCTGGAGAGGGCATGAAACCTCAGCACCCTCTCCCCATGCCTTGCCCTGGGCATCTATTCCAACTGGCTGTTCTCAAGTTCCTTTTATAATAAAATGGTGATCTAGCAAGTAAGATGTTTCTCTGAGTTCTCTGAGCTGCTCTAGAAAATTAATTAGTTAACCCAAGGAGGGGGTCATGAGAACCTCCATCTATATCTGGACATCAGAAGGACAGGTGACATTGGCATCTGAAGGGGGGACATGCAGTCTTGTGGGACTGAGCCCTTAACCTGTGGGATCTGATGCAATCTCTTCATAGTGTTAGAATTTAGTTGAATTGTAGGACACCCAGCTGGTATCTGAGAATTGCTTGATCAAAAAAAAAAAAAAAGAAAAGAAAAGAAATAAAGCACACATTGGAATTGGGGATAGAACTGTAGTGACCCTCCCAGAGAAGTTTCGGCAGGGTCAGCGGTGCAGAGGGACAGCTGTTCCACTTTAGCTGAATTAAAATAGAGACAAATCCCCAAGCCTGTTCCAGCTGGTTGGTGCCACTGGAATCTCATGGGTTGTTCAGTCAAGGTGAGCTAATTGATGAGCTGAACTGGCCAGAGCGAGACATGAACTAGAAAATATGTCCATGAAATGTAATATAGTCGCCCTCTGTATCTGCATGGTCTGATCAGCAGATTGGGAGCCTATGGATAAAGGTTGGGGACGTGGGGCAACAGTACTACGCCTTTTTATTGAAGGGTCTTGAGTGTCCAGAGATTTTATTATCAGTGGGAGGAGGTTGGGGGCCTGGAACCAATGCCCCCACTGGATACTAACAGACTGTATATCCTTTTTTGCCAATGAAAAGATATGTCAACTAAATCCTTTTGGTACACACAAATTCCACTGTCCTCTAACCAACCTTCCTTCGCTTCTCTTCCTATTAACTTCCACTGGGGGAACCTTGGTGTGGGTAGAATATCAGAAAATCAGTTTCTCTCCAAAACCTAAACAGGAGACAAGCTAAGCTCTCGTGCCCAATCACCACATTTTGCATGTCTGGGGACCAAGTCTGCAAGTGTGGCGACGGCAAGGAGGATCACACCATTGGGTCCTGTCCTGTCTCATTCTGCAGAGACATTTAGCACAGTTGGGCTTTAAGTGCACAAAAGAGGAAGTTGCAGTCAGCGTTTTGTCAGGCGCCCTGGAAAGAGCCATCTCACTCTGATATCTTGCTCCTAAATTCCTGGGTCCCATCCCACTGACACCTTCTTTTAGTTAAAGCACTGAAGCATAGTAGAAAGGTTCTTAACACTGAAAGAGAGAGGACCCCGAGGGAAAACAGATGTATCTTGATGGGCAAAGAGAAAAAGGGCCAGAGAAAGGAGGCCAGCAGCCATGGGAGGGTGAGTCCACAAAGAGTGGGAGAAGACAGGGCGGAGGGGGGGGATGTCATGAGTCCACCCAAGGCAGATGGAGGAGTGTGGGTGCCGGGAGTCCTCTTCTGTGCAGTGTGGACCACATCTGGTAACCCTGGAAGGACCACGCCCAGCAGAAGAAATACATACAATATGAGAATTACTAGAAACCTCTGACTCTCCACAGCCCCAGTGACAGGGAACCATGGCAGAAGCCAGCTCTGCTTGGTGATTTCCATACATTCCCTCATTCTGTTTTTTCCTGCAATCCAGTGAGAGGGCTACTGTTAGCCCCACTTTAGAGACTGAAAATAGTATCAGAAGAGCTTTATAGTTTGCAATCTCATTGATTCCAGGTGCTCAAGGTCCTGTTTTGACAGGGCGAAGCACTTTCACTTTCTTGCCCTCCACAATAAGAAGACAGGAGATGCTTCTAAGTTCCGTAACAACTCTAGACCAAGTTCCAGCAGCCAGAATCCAGGACCACGACGCCAGCCTCTTTCTTTCTGACCGTGCGCCAGGCCAGCCCAGCCCATTTGTCCCAGATCTCCAGTCTGATGGTAAATCTTTCAAGGACTCTGTTGGCCCTCACCGCCCCAGCCTTGGTTGGAATTGCCCTGTCCTAGTGTCAACTTCTGTGCCTCAGAGGTTGAGGTGTGGGTTCTTTCATGCCCTGAATGCTCCTGGGCCCCTATTCATACTGGCCCCCTCCCTTTAGAACTCAAAGGGAGAGGCAACATTTGCCAAAGCCACCAAACAAGAGTTACACACTCTTCCCAGGAAAATGGGAAGCTCCTTGTTTTACTGGTTCTGTGATTTCCTGGACAAATTTTCTAAGTCTCTTTTCTGCAAAATGAAAATAATAATAGTATCAAACTCGTATAATTTTTATTAATTTAAATAAGATAATGCATGTAAAGCACTCAGCATGCACATGCTAGATAAATAATAAGTATTATGTTAAACGTTGCTATCATGATCATTCACCCACATTTGCAAAAATAACGTTTTCCAAATGACCCTCTGCAGAATGAAGATCTGCATAAAAAGTCTCTCAGTCTCAGTCGACTCCTGTTGCAGCTAGAATCTTCTTTCAACCAAGCCTGCTCTCCTCTACACATGTACCAATTAATGGTCCCAGCGCCCTGGCTACATAAAGAGCTAATGCCAACCTTTCAGTGCATTGAAGTCTCAAGTTTATTCTGCATATTGATGCTCCTTGTCTTTCATTTCTCTCTGACTCCCCTCCACGTTCACACATACACACCAGCTCCTTAAAAAAGAAAAAGGCTTTCAGAAGACAGTAAGAAATATTTAATGTAATCTCTGTTCTAGTCTCATGATTACTGATATAGAGAAGTGTACCGGAGCAAATGTTTAAACCCATTAAAATTAAATAATGCATTGCCTGTGTCTCTGTATTGCCTAGCACACAGGGGTCTCTCAAAAAGGTTGCCCACACTTTTGTAGTTCAAGTCCTGGGATAGCAATCCCTTCGTAAGTGCCCAGCATCCCCTGTGCATTCATTTATCTCCTAGAAAATAAGTCCCTAGCAATTGTCACTTAAACCTGATTAGGATGGGGAGATGAAAGGAAACCAGGATTTTAATAGGCTGGTGAGCTTAAATGTGATTCTATCGAACACACAAAATCATTAGCAGATGTGAATGTGACTGATGGAATATTGCATCAAGAGCTGTTAAGAAAAGGGCTCGCTTGGCAGTGTTCATTTCTGGGAAAGCCATTTAAACTCCTCTTTCCCCACACCTCTCTTCCTCAGTTACCCAATTCAGTACTTGATTTGTTTTCCCTCTAAGATATAGATACAGGCAGAATCAATCATTCTACCCAGCTTCTACTGTGTCCCTATGCTGTATCCGGAACTGTGTCAACCACTCGAGACATAGTGATGAAGATGACACGGTCCTGCCTTAAAGGGACTCGTGGTGGAATGCATGGCCACACAAGGTAAGGGCTGTAACACAGAGCGAGGAAATGTGGGTGCCAACTGAGAAGGAAGGGTGCTGTTGACTTGGGCTCGCTGGGAAAGCATTACAGACAACGCGTTTCAGAAGAGCTTTTAGAGCTGAGGAGTTCACCAGGACATAAGGGGTCTTGTACATGGGAAAAAGAGCAGAGATTTGAAAGAGAGAAAGTGCTTAGTGTTTTCACAGAATGGCAAGCCCAACACTAAGGTTAAAAGGAAAATGATTTGTTGGGTTTTGTATCAGGAAGGTTTTTCCACAAGTAACAGAAAGTCAGACCACCAGTAGCTTGAGCCATGAAGACAATTATTGTTTACTTCACAAAAATCTATGGGTTCTGGATGGTTCCAGGGGTCATTCCACGGCTTGGTTACATCATCAGATACTCCGGCTCTGACCATTCTTCTCTTCTCCCATCCTCAGAGCACTGGCCTTCCGCCGTGGTGTTTGTCACCCCACGACGGTGGCTGCCACAGTAGCAAACATCACATCCTCATCTGGTGTCCCAAGAAGGAAAGAAGAGGCAGGGGCCAAAAGGATTCTTTTATCAGAAAATAAAAGCTTTCCAGAACCAAGCCCCCCAGCTCACTTCGTCTTAGCTCTGAAAATAGGTTATGTGCCCAATCCCATACATAAGGGAGAATCTGAGGATTTAGGAAAAAGTCTCTGGTAAAGGAAAATGGAATGGCCATGCCAGGATTAGATCAATCCTGATTCATCTCTGAGGAAGGACAAGTGGTCGGGTCAGTAACTAACAAGGCTACACCTTTATATTATTAATGCTTGAGACACAAAACAAAACAGCGTAAAGAATAACAACTCATCACCCAGCTTAAAAAAATAACTCATTGTCGGGGCTTCCCTGGTGGCGCAGTGGTTGAGAATCTGCCTGCCAATGCAGGGGACATGGGTTCGAGCCCTGGTCTGGGAAGATCCCACATGCCGCGGAGCAACTAGGCCCGTGAGCCACAACTACTGAGCCTGCGCGTCTAGAGCCTGTGCTCCGCAACAAGAGAGGCGGCAATAGTGAGAGGTCTGCGCACCGCGATGAAGAGCGGCCCCCACTCGCTGCAACTAGAGAAAGCCCTCGCACAGAAACGAAGACCCAACACAGCCAAAAATAAATAAATAAATAAATAAAATTTAAAAAAATAAATAAATAACTCAATGTCAACTTACAGTGTCTTCCAAGGTTCCTTCTCTTTCTTCTTTCTACCCAGGATGAAACTGTCCAGATTTTGGAGGTTTTTCATTTATTTGCATTTCTTTTTTCCTTTCCATATATATTTCTCCCTGTTCAATTAAAAAAATTGTTGTCTGTATTGAACTTTCTTGTAGATATCATACTGCAAAAATTCATTTGCAAATTGCTTTCTTTTGATCAATATTATGTTTGTGGAATTAATCCATATTGATTCATGTAGCTCTAGTTCATTTCTTTTCACTGCTATGTGAATTCCATTATAGATATGACAATTTATTTCTCCTCTGGATGGATGCTGGGAAGTTGCCAATATTTTACTATTATAAACAATACTTCTATGATTGTTATTTTTCATGTCTCCTAACATATGTGTGTGTGTGTGCATACATAGGTATACATGTGTATATGTGCATATACATGCCTGCATATATGTGTGTACATATATATGTATACATATGTGTGTATGCATGTATGTGTGTATATATTAATTCATCTAGGATATATATCTAGCAGTATATTTCTGAGCAATAGTGTATACGTATCTTCAACTTTACTGTTGCCAATTTGCAACAGCAGTAGATAAGAGGTCCCATCACTCCACACCCTAACAAAACTTGGTCCTGTCAGACTTTTCATTTTTGCCAATCTGATGGTGTGAAACAGCACCTAATTTTAGTTTTAATTTGCATCTCCCTTATTAATAATTAAGCATCTTTTCATGTGTTTATTAGCAATTGATGTTTCCACTTTGGTAAATTATATCTTAACTCTTTTGCTTGTTTTTACTAATCTGTTTGTCTTTTTCTCTTTGATATAGAGAAGTTCTTTATGTATTCTGGCTATTAATTCTTTATTTCTTCCTAACTTTTTAAAGGTATCTTTTGATGGACAAAAAAATTTTTTGTTTTAATGCAAATCGAATTTTTCAATTTTTGCTATGGTTTGTGAGTTTGGAACATTATGAAATTCTTTTTTCCATCAAGTTCATAAAGATGTTTTATTTTCTTGTAAAAGCTTTTAGACTTTTATATTTCAGTCTTTCTACAAATAGAGTTTTAACCTATACGATGCTAGGGATATTGTATTTTTCTCAATAGTAATAACCAATTGCCAATAAATAAATAGTGTTGATTGAAGAGTGTCATTTTTTTCATTGAGCTGCAGTGCCAGCCAGTTATGCATCGAGTGTGTCTGGGCTCTCCGTCCTTTGCCAGTGATCGACTTGCCTGTGCCAGTACCACACTGCCCTCACCATAGCTTCGTGATCTGTCTCGAGAGCTGGCAGGGAGAGTCTCCCACCTTGTTCTTCCCTCTCAGAGGTGTCTGTTAGCAGAGCATGACATGTGGGGCACCCCATTCCCATCCAGCTCCCTCCAGCCCGTCTACGCAACACTGGCTTCTTGCTTGACTCCGTAACCCACTAATAGCCTCTCTTCCCTCTCAGTTTGCACATTCAGCTATGGGTGGGATGTTTTGTACTCCTTCGAGCTGAAAGACTCGCTTCCCATTTGAAGCCACATCTGAAGACAGACACCCCATTAGCAGACTTGCATTTGGAGGACAATTCCAGTGTCGTAACTAAACACCACCTGACCACGTTAGTGAGCACAAGGGAGGAAAAGGAAGGGCTGGTCTGCTTGACTGCTGCACACACCCCCCCGGGGAAAGTGTCAGCCACACCAGAGCCAAGGAAAGCCAGTGTGCATGGGCTCCGGGAAAGCTGATGTCAGAGAAGCAGCCAGAAGGGCCGGGGCTTGGAATACAGGTGTTTTAACCTGACTTCTGTTTCCTCCTCCTCTCTTCATGGCCCACCCCCAAGCCCACTTGCACTCCGTACCCACGCACACCCACCTCCTTCTTTCACCTGACAAGGTGAGAAAGAATTTTTGATTCTACCTCTTCCAGGCCTCCTGGGCTGTCCAAACTCTCAGAATCGAACTTAATATTTTTTTCTCTTTCCAGTTTCCCACCACTGATCTCTGTTCAAATCTCCTATGGAATTCCTAATTTTTGTTTATGTATTTCTAAGTGCTGTTTATGTATTTCTAAGTGCATTTATAGTTGTAAGAACCTTCAAAGATGTTTTAGGGAAAGGTGAAATCTAAATATATGTCCTATTTTACAGAGAAGGAGTTGCACCTCAGGGAGATGAAGCAATGTGTTCAAGAATTTGTGGTGTATCTGGGCTAGAAGTCATACTCCTAATGTCCACGCCAACATCCTTCTCTTCTTCAGTCTCCCCACCTCTCCCGGGGGCCTTCCGGCTCACAGAACAAAATCTCCAGGGGCCAATTGGGCTGACGAGGACTTACTTGCTAAGGGCTTTCCAGGAAACCGCAATGAAGCAGAACCTGGCTTCAAGGAACTTGATACCCAGGCTGTGTGTGTGAGTGTGTGTGTGTGTGTGTGTGTGTGTGCTGTGTATACCCACTTTAATAAAGTGTGCATCTGAAACTCTGCAGGAATGGTGGCCCCGTCGTGCCAATTCCTTTTTAATGCCTAAACCCTCAGCACTCCCCCCTAAGGTACAGAGTTTTAAAAGCTGCTCAGGAAAAGGGGGAAAATATCTTGACACCATCTTAAAAGCTCTATTCGCTCAGCAAGAGCCATCATTTTTCTATCAGCTCAGAGACTTTGCCTAACAAGCAGGGGCAGAGGCCCTGTCCAGAAGGCAGAAGAAGGAATTTCAGCAAATTGTGAGTTTCTTAGCACAGGTGAGGACGGGCCCAAGGACTGGCTCAAGGAGCTTGGAAGCCACAGGAAGACTCTGCAGGAGGGCAAGAGGGTCAGGTCTGATTGGGACCAAGGCCTGGGTGGGCCTTTCTCACTCACATGTGCAGATGCCCAGGAGGCCCTACTGACAGGCTCTGCCCTGGCAGCCCTCCCACTTGAGCAAGCATCAGAACCACCTGGGGGAATTCCCTGGCGGTCCAGCGGTTAAGGTTCCGCACTTCCAGTGCAACTCGTTAAAGCAGATTGTGGCCCTGACCCCAGAGTCCCTGGTTCAGTGGGCTTGGGGTAGGGCCCGGGAATTTGCATTCCTAATGTGTTCCCAAGAAAGTGATGCTTCTGGAACAGGAACCACACGTGAGAACCATGGCTCCACTCAATTCAGTTACACATGGAAAGACTCTCAAATACATCATAGGTGCCGGACGCTGTGGGGACAGTGAAATAAGGTGGTGTTTCCAAAACCCAGTTATTCAAAAAAGAAAAACAAACAAAAACACCCAGGAAGCTTGAAAATATACAGACTCCTAGGCTCCTCCTAGAAAATACAGAATTAGTACGTCTCTGATGGGATCAAGGAACCTGCATTTTTCAACAAGTTCCCCAGGTATTTCTTATGATCATGAAAGTTTAAGACAGACTTGACTTAAGGCCTGGTTTTCCAAAAAGCCCAGAACTTCTACCACAAGAAAGGTCTCAGAGTAACCCACTAGTGTTCCCACTTCTGTTACCGATCATGGTACAAATTATTCTAAAATGAACTGGCTCTTTCCCATAAAAGATCTCGAATAAAGAGCCCTGGAATAACAAGGGGGAAGATAAAAAAAGGAGTGAGACCAAGGACAGGTGAAGTTTAGCAGGCCTGGATGGAAGGCATGAGATGCTGAGAGGGGTCCGGGGGGAATGGGGTAAATTGCAAAATGGCCACAAAACGTTATAGCTCCTTCCACAGAGAGGTAGAATCTATTTCTTCTCCACTTCTTGAACCTGAGCCTGTGACCTGCTTTGATCAACAAAATGAGGTAGACTCATTCTAGAATGTGTCTAGAATGTGGCATGACACGGTCAAAAGCTACTCTAACCCTTCACAAGCCAGCAAGCCCCAGCCGCAGACCACAAATGCCTGAACAAGATGGGCTGGACCAGAACTGTCCCGCCAAGCCCAATCCAAATTCCCTGCAGAATGCTGAGCCAAATGAATGGTGTTATGTTAAGGCACTAAGTTTGGGGTGGTTTGTTACCGAGCAAAAGTTAACTGAGACAAGAAGGAGACCAAGAAATGTCCAGGGAACCCTAAAAATCAATTCCATCATTGGAGCATTTTGCCTTAGGCCAGATCTAAGTATTGTGACCCTGCTGTGTGATAAGGCCACCTTCTGGCTTCCTCACTCCCCAGCCCCTCCGCTCAAAATTCAAAGCTTTTCACTGAGCAGTGAACAGGAAAATTCAGATCCTTCTGACATCTCAGCTTTGCTCACTGTCCCATTGCCCTGAACTCCATTTAGATGGGAAACAGCTGCCTTTTCACCACTTGCCTCCATTGCCATCTAAGAGGGCAAAGCAAGTCAGTCCCCTGTCCACACACATCTAACGAGCGTCCTGCCACATCTTGGGGATAACTGAACCCTGGAGAACTCTCTGTGCTCCAGGCATTCACACTGAGCTAACTCTTAGCAAACAGGTAGCTGAGAAGCAGGTAGCCAGGTGATGGATGGAAAACAGTAAACAATGGTCCAGGGGCCTGGCAATGGGCCTCCAGCCCTGCTTGTTCTCATTGGGAATCTTGGGTAAGCGCTTACCTCCTTGCACTCCAGGAATTCAATGGCTGGATATGATCACCAACAAGTTGCTAATGATCTGGAGAACAGGGGATGAAGCTCAGGTAAGAGATCTGGGTCACAGTTCGGAGAGAGCTGGCTTTGTAGGGGTGCAACCCATACGGTCCACAGGGCCCTAGGTTCAAAAAGCCCTATGCTTGGTTTAATGCTCAACTGTCGCCATCTTTAGATGCTTAATAATTTTCTCTTTGAACCTGGGTTCTGTAAGTGAAGGAGGATGGGACAATGGAACATGCACACGAGCAGAGGAGATAGGCACACTATGTGTGTCAGCCTCTGTCCCTTGTTGCCACGTCCCCAGACAGTGTTCATGGCGCCTCACGAGCACAGAAAGCCGGTGGCCCATGATGAGGGGACTTCAGCAAGACTCACGTCTATGACTAAGTCAGTCATAGATTGTGGGGTCACTGCCAGCCCCAAGAGGTCATGCTTTCTGTTCAAACTAGAACTTGCTCCAAATGAGGCAATGAGCTCTAAGAAACATGAACAACCAAGGAAACTGCTATGGGTTGAACTGTGTACCTGCCCCCCAAATTCATGTGCTGGAGTCCTAACCGCCCCCCACACCTCAGAATGTGACCTTATTGGGAAGTAGGGTCATGGCAGCTGTAATTAGTTACAATGGGGTCATACTGGTGTAGGGTGGGCTCTAATCCAATATGACTGGTATCTATATATAAAGAGGAAATTTGGACGCTGACATGTACACAGGGAGGACGGCATGTGAAGATTGGAGTTATGCTGCCGCAAGCCAAGGGACCACCAGAAGCTGGAAAGGGATCTGGAGAAGCCTTGTCTAGAGGCTTCAGAGGGAGATGGGCCTGCCAACACCTTGACTCAGACTTCTCCCTCCAGAGCTGTGAGACGATAAATTTCCGTTGTTTAAGCCCCTCTCTTTGTGGTACTTTGTTACAGCAGCCCTAGCAAAGTAAATCAGAACCCTGCTATATCCTCTCTTCCTCATACTACTTCCCTTTGTTAGTCAACCACAGATGCTGAAAATGATGACACAGAAGGAAAGGGAAAGAGAGGCGACTCATAATCCCTTTTCCTTTCCGTTCCTGACTCATTGTCAGCCAAAGATAGAGAGTGTTGGTGGAATGTGCATGTACCAAGAAGTGAAATTTAAAACAGCTTTAAAACAGCTGGGTTCATTTTGTGCAGCATTTCTACTGTCCCAGTAAGAAAAAATATATATAAGTATGTTTTATATATATATATATATATATATATATATATATATATATATATATGCACATACAAGCTGCAAAATATGAGTTATGTAATTTGGGGGTTTTTTGAGTTACGTCATTTGGGTGATTATATTAGTTAAATAGTCTTATGTTTACATTTAAAAGAGGCATTGCAAAATATAAAGAGGAACAGTAAAAGTGCTATTAATAATTAAATTTTTAATTTTTCTTTACTTAGAACAACACTAAAGAGCAAATGTAAAACACCATCACAAGTTGAAAAAGAGACCATAGAAGAAAGGAAAAAGTTTTATATTGTACCACCTTTAACAGCACTTTTTTCCTGCCTTTTGAACAAAAGGACCTGAATTTTCATTTTGCACTGGGCCCTGCAAATGACGTAGCTGGCCCAATTCTAGAATTAGCCAGGAACGGCAGGCAATGATATTTCTACTCAGGTGCTCTGAACTTTTGGCTTTTCCCCAACTCGAAAATCTGATATTATTTCTTATAGCGATTTATATGCATATAGCACACACAGATTTTACATGATCATAGTGCTTGGGTGTGCAAAACTGTCACCTTTTTCATTTCTCCATAACTGATACAAACTTAGTTCTTGAGACTCCATTTACCACTGATGGAGGAAAAAAAATTGCCAATTCAAGGAAACTCAGTGACTTTGGGGTTTGAATTCAATCAATTCAGGATACTGTCCCTGTAAACTCACACACACACACACACACACACACACACACACACACACACACACACCCCTCCCCAGGGAGGGATTAAAATCTGGGAAGAAATTCCTGGCTCGTCACTAGCAGTCATCCACGCCAACTGAGAGGTACAGTTCCCTTTGATCTTTCCCTTTCGGTCCTCACCCACCTACAGATGTAGCTGAAATGCGGGGCGCTCTCCACCCTCCCGTCCACACAGCTCCTTCTGCATCTCTTTATGCTCACAGAGAAGCCCTTCCAGGTCCAGGAGGAGGCTGCCTGCTTTCACTCTAAAGGACAGAGTTAAGACTTTGTGACAGAGAATGAACAGTCCACAACCAAAAATACTTATTATCTGACTCTTTACAGAAAAAGTTTGCCAACCCCTGGCCTAGACACACTGGCTGTTACTTCTACTTTCTGTTATTTCAATGCAGCAGATATTCTTTTCTCCTGTAGTAAGTTTACTGCCTCCTCAAGAAGCAAGGCTTAATTCCTCTCTACTTTGCAGAACCCCTCAAACTTACCCAGGGTTTCCATCCACCCCTCTAGGAGGACAGGGCATTTTGTCCACGTCCCCAGATGGAAATCCATCATTGTCTTAACCCTGCTGACATTCTCTCTGATCATCCTTTCCCACCAACAAGCCATCAGATCTTTATTACCTCTTTGGAAGAAAAACTGATTTTATACCATCATGCATTGGCCACATATATTAGTTATCTACTGCTGTATAACAAATGATCCCAAAACTTAACAGCTCAGCAGAACAAACATTGATGATCTCATAGTTTCTATGGGTCAGGAAACTGGATGTGACTAAAATGAGTGTCTCTGCCTCAAGGTCTCTCCTAAGATTGCAGTCAATCTGTCATTGGCCCGGCTGCAGTCATCTCAAGGCTGGACTGGGGGAGGATTTGCTTCCAAGCTCCCTCACGTGATGTGGCGGGCCTCAAAATTCCTGCTTCCAGCTCACTTACGTGGGCCCCTCCACAGGCTGCCTCACGACGTGGCAGCTGGCTTCCCCCAGAGCCAGCACACCGAGAGAGAGCGAGGGACAGCTCCCAAGATGAAAGCCACTGCTCTCAAGTGACATCTCATCACTTCTGCCATATTCTATTCTATTCAATCTAATGTGCTGTATTCCATTTAAAGATGTGGCCTTAAACCTACCACATCACTCTCAGGCTTATGACAAACTCTGGCTGCAAAATACCTTTGTCAAAAATAAAACCAAAAAACAAAGCTCTTGATAGCCTGGGCCATCAAGACAATTGTGTCTACCACTATCCCTCAAATTCCATTCAGATACTTGTTTGAAAGCCATTCTGAGATGCCTTAATGCTCCCCTTCATCCCACTCCTCCCCTGGAGGCAATAAATACTTTGTGACAAAAAAAGAGAGGAAAAAAAAAAGAAAGAAAGAAAATAGTGAAAACCAGAAGAGGGACCAGGAGGCAAAACCTTGGTTTTTACCTTCCAATTTTGTCCTACCCTATTTACTTGACAAGGCATTTTGAATGTCTGAAATCCATCTGTTCAGGCAAAGAAATCAAGCAAATAAGAGGAACCAAATGAATGGGGACAGGCAGCTCAATGTGCAATAAATACTCCAAGGCCCCGAGCACATGACTATGTGAATAAACATTTAGATCCACATAAATATAAGCAAGTCTTTCAGGAACAGATCGTTGGCAACCACCAGCTGAAGGAAATCAAAGTCGCTGTTCAAATAGAGTCCACTCTTTACCTATGTGTACTTCCTTCTCTCCGGCTGGTCCAGGCTCCTTAACCCCACATCTGCAAAAGTTTCACAAAGTCCACGGTGAGATCTCAGCCTTAACGAAGACTAAAGTTAAGTGATCTTCCAGCAATCAAGAAGATAAGAAAAATTTCTTCATTTTCCTCCTTCTAAGAGTAAGTAACAATTGTACGGAGGTTCCTTAAAAAACGAAAAATAGAGTTACCATATAATCCAGCAATCCCACTCCTGAGCATATATACAGAAAAGATGAAGCTCTAATTTGAAAAGATACACGCACCCCAATGATCACAGCGGCACTATTTACAATAGCCAAGACATGGAAACAACCTAAGTGTCCATCGACAGATGAATGGACAAAGAAGATGTGGCACATGTATATATGATGGAATGTTACTCAGCCATAAAAAGGAATGAAATAATGCCATTTGCAGCAACATGGATGGACCTAGGGATTATCATACTAAGTGAAGTAAGTCAGACAGAGAAAGACAAATATTATACAATATCACTTATACATGGAATGTAAAAAATAGTACAAATGAACTTATTTACAAAACAGAAACAGACTCACAGACATAGAAAACAAACTTATGGTAACCAAAGGGGACGTGGGGGTAGGATGAATTGGGAGTATGGGATTAACAGATGCACACTACTATATGTAAAATAGATAAACAACAAGGATTTACTGTAGAGCACAGGGAACTATATTCAATATCTTGTAATAAACTATAATGGAAAAGAGATGAAAAAAATTATATATATATGACCGAATCACTTTGCTGTACACCTGAAACTAACACAATACTGTAATTCTGTTTCCTGTGCACGTTATCACTTACTTTGTTAGACACTTTACGTGCATTATCTCATTTAATTCTTATCCTCACAACAACCCTGCCAAAGAAATATTGTTATCTCTTTTTTTTCGGATGAGATAAACGGCTCAGAAAAACTAACTCATTTTCCACAGGTCACACAGCTATAAAATGGGGAGTGCAGAATTCAAACCCGTATCTGTCTGAGTCTGAGTGCATTCTCTTTACAGTATTACCATTCAAGGGGTAAACCCAGTACACACATCTTCCTGGAGCATCCGTTATCTACAGAGATTTAGGGAGAATATAATTTTCATATTAAAATAAATTATTACATATAGGAAAAATTAACATGCATTGTAAAGATCAAATAAATGCCATGCTTTTTGGTCTGTGGGTTTGGACCACACGTGAAGATCTCTGGGGAGATGGGTTTCCTCTTAGTTGCACTTGAAGTTTCCTCCATAAGAAAGTTCAAGAAGCCCAGCACTCACCCCTGCCTCCCTACAAGTAAGCAAACAAAAAGCTAAGCACAGCAAGACATCAGATAAAGTTTTTTGGATTTTTTTGTTTTCAATCCAGTCTTGATTCCTTGCGGGACTCTCTCAACACAGCAACTACTGTACCAGTGAAAATGGATGCTTGCTTGTCTCTTTCCTGTTCCGCCCCACCTTGCCTTTGATTTCTGAAACAATCCTGTTGAGATCCTTACAGGGGAATGAGATGTTTTGATATGTTTGCTGATATCAAAGGCAAATCCCTGGGAAATACCACAGCAATTGTGTTCTAATTCACCTGAGTCAACGTTTTGACTTATTAGAAAACAATCTTTGCAACAGGAGCAAGCCGTGCAAAAGACGTAGAGATCAGGGAGCCGAGGGGCCAAAGAGAGACGCCCGGGAAGTTACTGATGTACTTCCCTTGAGATGTACTAATGTGTCTTATTTAAGAGAAAACTGAAGGGAGCAACATGGGGCCATTTGAAAGAGCACAACTCAGTAATTAGGTTCCATTCATTGAAAATTTGGACCTAGCCTGAACTAACAGACAACTGCCATTCAGAGAACGACTGTGTGCCACAGATCTGTGCGTGTGGACCACATCTATTCCTCACAACAACTCTTTGGGGTAAAAACTGTCATTCCCATTTTACACTTGAGTAAAATGAGGCAAAATGTCCAGGAAGGTCCCTCAGTCACTGAGGTAAAAAGGAATAACAGAGCTTCCAGGTGGGTGAACACATCCCGGTGCTGGGAGGGTGGCATGCCCAGGGAGCTCCTGGAGACGCCCCCTTCCCATATACACCTCTCCCACCTGGCCATTCCTGAGTGGAATCCTTTATAATACATGAGCAAACATTTAGTTTTAAAAGGTAGCAGAGTAAAGCTTTCAACTGGAGCCTGGTTCTTCATGGCCATCAGTCACAGGCACGTGCTATACCCTAGAAATTCCCTTATAAGAGTCATCACATTCTAATTTCTGATGTAATTGGAAATCTCCCCCATCAGAGGTTTCCACACCCTTGGAAGGTCTGGGGAAGCAACTGACTGAGTTCATAAACCCAGAAGTTCCAGGGCCATGGGGGTGATTCCTAGGAGCTCACCCAGAAGCTGTTACAAACTTCACACCAGCATCTGCCCACACTTCTGCCCACAGTTACCCAAAGATGATAGCTTTGTCTTCTCTTTCACTTTCCAAATCTCACTCAAGTGACTCTGATTGGCTGAATAGAACCCAGAACCATATGAGGACAGGAACTGTGAGGTAAGTCCCTGCTTCTTCCCCAAAGCACAGACGAGAATGGACAAAGAAGCAGCAAGGATACTGAGCTGATCACAGCCAATCCGGCCAAATGCTAAATCGTCTATGCATCACCAATTTGCAACTTCAATTTATACCCCTGGGACGATTAAAAGAGTTTTTTTAATGGATGCCATTATTGTACTATAAATCTATTGCTGCATACAAACCACCCAAAACTTAGTGGTTTAAAACAACCACCATTTATCTGGCTCACAGGTCTCTGGGTCAACAAGCTGGGCTGTGTGCAGCTGGTCGCTCTCACGCGTCTGTGGTCAGCCTCCTCCCAATAAGTCGGATGGCTCTGGTTGTTGGCTGGTGGTTGTCTGAGGCCACATCTCTCTCATCCTTCAGCAGGCTGGCCTGGGCTCATGCCTACGGAGACTGGCAGGGTTCCACCAGTGAGAATAGAAGCTGCAAAACCTCTTGATGCTCAGGCTCAGAACTGATACAACGTCATTTCGGCCACATCCTATTGACCACAACACGTCATTAAGCCTGCCCACGCTCAAAGGTATGGAAATAGCCCCATCCACTGATGAGAGAAACCTCAAAGTCACATTGAAATCAGGGGTGCACACAGAGTGGAATGTGCAATTTTTGCAAACATCTACAGGACTTTATCCAATCATTTTGGGAGTCAGGTAAATAACGTTCAACACATTCTCATAAACCCCTTGCAGGTCACTAATGCACTAAAGTGCATTATGTGTGGTATCCTGACAAAGCCCTTTTGGTTTTGTGTGTCACGTGGGCTTGGTGTGCTGAGAATCGACCTTGGGAAACACCACTCTCCCGCTATGAATTCCCAGCCAGAATCCAGGAAGGTATCTGTTTTCATACTTTAGAGGATAAAATGCAATAATAGGGCAGACATTTTTGTGGGGAAGAATGTCTTGTTTTATAGTAGGGTTAATAGGGGAAATAAAGCCCCATATAGTCCCTGAACTTTCGGTTTCTAAACTGGAAAGACCACAGTGTGTGTTCCAGCAGCCTCCCTGAAGTCATTAGTGCTTCAGAGCCAGCTGAATTGCTGGATAATAATGATTCTTTGCACTTACAGAATGCGTTTCCTCTGAGGAGTACCAAGTAATTTACAATCAATTATTAATTAATCCTCAGCCCCCACGAGATGAGGATGGGTTATTATGTGTCTCTGACAGATGTGTGAAGTGGCCAGAGGGAGACCAAGTGACACTAAGCTTCTGCCCAAGGTCACTGCGTTGTCAGACTCACTGGACACTGTCACAGCTCTGCCAGCCTCACCATTCATTCTGCAAGCCTCTCCCACAGAAGCACTGGAATTCCTCGGGGCTGGTTCCAGCCATTTCAGAAAAGTCTGAGTTTTTCAGATCAAATGTGAGGATTTTGCTGTTCCATTTTGTGTGTTTTGGGCGGAGGGGGAGGGTCCATTTTTTTGCTGTTCTGTTTTTAGTTTTGGTGTTGATGGGCACAGTTTTAGGTCTACCACTTAGGTGTCCAGGAAGAGTTGGTTCTAAGTGCATTACTTTTGCATTTTGTTCAGACATGTCACTTACGCAGGGAGAGCGTGCATTCTCCCAACTGAAAGAGGAAGCATAACAGCTCACAGAGTGTGAAAGGAGGCCTAAGAGAGGAGGGGGGAAGCGAGACTTGCCTCTACCAGGGCCTCGTATTTTTGCAGCAACGTGCAGTTAAGAGATAAACGCAGATTTGCTTTTCTAAACAGATTGCACTTACACCAACTCTCAGAAAACTAGAGTCCACTTCCATTAGCAGATGAACACATCCACAGAAAAAGCTACGAGCTACAGAAGAGTCTTTGAGATTACTTACAGACATCCTTTGCAGTTTATTTTCAAACGGATCTCTTACCTTAATATGTGTTTTTCCACACATACAAACGAAACCAGCCAGAGCGGGTTTGTTTTTGTACAGGGAAGCAAGATCCAGTCACATCTAAAGAAGAGCTACACTGTACGTTAAAAACTCAGAAACTGTGAGCCAAACACCCCGATGTTGAGGCCACGAAAGCCATGGCCAGCCTTCTGGCCAGCCTTCTGAGCCTTCTAAGACTAGCTGCAGTCATTGCTGGCACATGAGAATAGACAGCTTGGATGACATAAAATCCCAGGGGCCACGAAGGAGTAATTAAGCATGGTGACTTCCAGGGTCAGTTCAATGGAAGAAAGCATTGTAATGTCTGGAACTTTGAGGAATACTCTTTGGACAGGATACAGTCAAAGTTAGGCCAACTGATGGAACTCCTTCCTTCCTCCCTCCTTCTCTCCCTCCTTCCTTCCTACATCAAATGTTTGTTGAGCATTTCCCTTGTTGAAAGCCCTGTTCTAGGACTCTGGAGGGATGTACCCAAAGCCAGCAGTCTCAGTAGAAAATTCAATGACCTAATTTTCTTGAACTCTCTCCCACTCCCACTCCTCCCCCTTCAGGCCTGTGTGCCCTTTTGCTCTGCCTGGTTGTGAGTCCCATTCCTGGCAGATTAGGATGTATAGCAGAACTCTGTCTGAGGAAACAATTGAATAAGGCTTCCAGGAAGACCCAAATTCTCCAGGTCTCAAAGGAAGGGGACCATGACGGTAGAGTTCCAGTTAGCAGGGTTGCCCTTTGTGGGAGAGAAGTGGTGTTACCCACGCGTCCAGGTCGTGGCAGGATCACCTCAGCTGCCCGGATCGCAAGCAGAGAGGGGCACAGGACGAGGGGGCGTGCCACCGTGTCAGGCGACTGGCCTGCACTTGCAGCTGTGGGCTCCTATCAAGAGGTTCCTGCTGGACAACCCCAGCACACGTTCATGCTTTCCCATTTCTCTCTTCTTTTTTGTCCCTGGGTTCTGAGGTTGCTCTTGTGTATGTGTGTATGACAGGTGACTGTATGTCCTTACATGTGTTTTAACTCAGTAACTGCTCATTACTGAGTGAAATTTATTATCTTCAACCCATCCTTTTCCCTACCATCTGCCCTCACCTACTAAATTCTCTTGATTATATTCCAAAGCCATGTTTGGCTGGTTCTGATCTCATCTCTACCGCTGCATGGCCCTGGGTTAAAGATTTAGCTTCTGAGTCTGGTGCCTTGCATCTGATATCTGTTTTACAGGGTCACTGTGAGAAAGAAACAAAATAACTTAGGTAAAGCACTTGGCACAGAGTTGACAGGAAGTAAATGTTAATTCTTTTTACTTCGCCTTCCAACCTCTTCCCCTGTGCTCACAGGCAGTTTGCTCAGACAACTATATTTGACTTGGGGACGGGCTGCTTTGTATAAAAGTTAGTGTGACAACTAGCCCCTTAAACTGGTGATGCATAATTTAAAGAAAAAGGAAGTAGACTCAACATTGACTAACAAAGGTAACAAAGACAGAAACAAGAGGCACAGCCTTGGGGGGCCGGGGAAGTGGGGATAAGACAGGAATCATAACTGATCTGCACATGCACAGTCACCAGGAAGTCAGAAAAAGTCATTATTTATTATCAAACTCTATAAAATTTGTTTTATAAAAATACTTACAAAACATTGATCAAATCAACATAACCATATTTTAGAAGGTAATCTTCCAGAAATTTACCAAGCAAGAAAGTCACTCTATATTTAAGGAGACAAAAGGAAATGACAGATGATGATTAAACAAGTTGCTACCAAAAGGGGATACAAATATGATACAAAAGAACCCAAGAGAATAAACATGTGATGTTGGTAAAGGATTTGCTTGCTTTGAGTAGATCCTTGAGTAACTGCCAACATCCATCTATGTGCAAACCAATAAAATATGTACCACATAAAGTGCAAAGTTTGGCAGACATCTGTGAAATAGCAGCTAGTGGATAATGAGTTAACACATGCTCTGGAGAAAACCCCATTTTTTTTCTGACCTATTTGTAAATGAAGGATACAAAAGAAGATCCTATAAGAAGCAAAGAAAAATTCTAGCTCTTTACCAGAATAGTCTATATCACCACCAGGCACCTAAGCCCCAGAAGCCCCAGAGAAGGACTAGCCAGCCCCTAAATTGTCCATCACCCCCTCCCTGGGACCAGCTGGAGTCAAACCAGAAGCAAATCTTCAAATATCCTCCAGCTTTGAGCCCTGCCCAGCACAACAATATTCCCATAATTCCATGCTCTTAGGGAAAGAAATTACATTCACCTGCATTTTATTTTGAGCCAAATACCCTTTGGGCAAATCAAAAAGAGATGAGTATTCAGTGCTCCCCCCGTCCCTCAGCAATGTCTTATGGCTTAATTAAGACAGTAATGACTCTGGGGACAGAAAACATGTTCGAATTCTAAGCCAGCCCCAGCCTAGCACGTTCCCTCACCACGCAGGAATCAGGAAAAACGGAGAGCAAGCCCAGCTGAAGGTCACCACACCAGGGGGAAGGTGACTCCTCTCCAATTTTAAAAAGAGGAAGAAAAAGCATGAGGCAGCAGCCGCTGGTCCACAGAGCTGTGTTCATGTTTGACCAGGGAGCCAGGGCCACGCAGATTACAAATGTATGCACACAAGCAATACACTATGTAGGCAGTGGGAATCAAAATGGGATGTCCCTGTCGGTGTGATGATTGGGACACAAAGACACACAAAGACACACACACACACTCGTCAGAAAATATTTTCTTTAAAGCAAATTCCACAAATGAAAAACTATGATTTTTCTCAGCAAATTCAATCCTTTCTAACCTTCTGCATTAAAGACATCGTGTGACAAATCAGAGCAAGCCCACCCCGTCCCACTAAGAGGTGCACGCCAGCTTCTGGTGAGCAGACCTTCAAGCTTCCCAGAATGAGAGATGGTGGCGTGGTTACAGCTCTAGTTATCAGGCCCAGTGTCAGCATCCACAGAAGCCCCCAAACTCCCCTCTTCATCTATCACTGACTACAACGCAGTAAGACAAATAGAACAGATTTCATTCAAATCAACTGCACAGTTGGGAGACAGTTTTCAATTTTATTCCATAACGAGGGTGGCTTTATTGCTGTAGCTACTGAAGGAATACAAAGTGGCCAGATTTCTGGTCCATAAAAAGGCCAGTGTTAGAGTCTGGAGGAATGTGAAACTGAGAAGAGGAACTCTTCTGCAGATTTATGCGTAGGTAAAGTTAAAGCGCAAATCAGGGAGACTGGATGCTTTAATACGGCTCTTCTTTAGCGATATTTATACAAGCCTTTGAACTGAGCCCAACCATTCAGAGCTGATACCGTGCAGTGTTCTCAAAAACTTACCAAATATTGAAAACCCTGTTTTGCAGAGAAACAACACTTTGCATGTTGGAGAGGCAGAGTCATAGTTAAGCAAACTTCCCTTTGTTTTCCACCAAGAGAAACTCAAGCTTTTTTTTTTTTTTTCACCTTTTACATTGGATGAGAGAAGATCTTTTCCTTTGTTGCAGAATCAGCAAGAAACTGGCAACCTGGAAATGTGTACTGCATTCATCCTGCACTCGCCCTCCAGGATGGCAGTGTCTGGGCAGTTAGGGAGCACAGTCCTGGGGACTGGGTCGGCTATAGAAAAGGATGAAACAGGTCTTCCGGTCTCCAGAGGTTGCCAGTCTCCTGAGGCTTCTGGTCTCCAGGGGCTTCCGGTCTCACTCTGTAGGAATGAGACAGGCAACCACAGTGAACGTCTCTGTGGTCTGAGATTATCGGAGAAAGATTTCTGAAGAAGGCAGGAATTTAGCTGAGCCTTGAAGCAAAGGGAGCAGGTAGATAACGGTTTCCTATTTCCGCTTCTCTGCATCTACTATTCCCTCTACCTGGAACTCACTCGTCATCTCATCTTCTCTGAAAACACTAGTTTTCCTTGAAGAATCCCAAAGTCTAAAGTCAGGGCATCTTCCCACCAGCCCCACCTCTCAGCCCACCTCTTTCCTTCCTGTTCCCTCAAGTCATTTAGTCTTTGCAAATTCTGTCAGTTACGCGGTGAGCATTTTGACAGAGAGCTGGGTTGAACACAGGACTTCCAGACCTGGGGGCAAGGTGAGATTGTCCCAAGGTGGAAGTGCAGACCTCATGCTTCCTGTAACAAGATCCCATCAGCCAAAGGCTATGGTGTTGAAAATACATGCTACGTATAAAAAGTAACTTGCCTTGAAATTTTTCTTGAAACTAGAAATGTTGTCATAAATGCTCCAGAGAAGGTGGATTTTATGTGCTCTAATTCAGACTCTGTTTACCCAGGGGTTAGAGCCACTGAAAACCTTGACAAAAAGATAGTCAGGCCGCATACCTCTCTGAGGACTCTTTAAAACTCCCTCTAACAGGGTGGATTAAGGATCTGGAGGTATTCAGAGGGAGGGAAAATTCTACTGTGGAGACAGATGTGTCCAGGAAGGCTTAGTGAAAGACGTACAGTCTTAACTTAGGTCCCAAAGGACAGAAAAGGGAGAGATAGGCGGAGAGGGGTCAGGAAGGGTGTCTGGGAGGGGCAGGAATAGCCTAAGTCAGGAAGGATCAGTGGTCAGGCAGGGTAGGAGCTGTACGTCAGGAGGTGGGGCTGCTGCTCAGACTTTGCAGGGTAGGACCCAGCTCATGCTAACAAGGGTGCTTTTCCTGAAAGCAAAGGCTATTGATGACCTTTTTTCTAGACATCTTAGTTGGGTGCCACCAAGTCTGACCCAAAAGCCAGACTCCAAGCAGGATGTGGAAAGAGGGGTACGCCAAGTAGTGGAACAAAGGTGAAATCCATCACTTGGATCTAAGGTTCAAGGCATTCAGTTCAGGGGTGAGGAGGAGTCTGGAGCCATAGAAGTAAGGCAGTCTCTCTCATAACAGAGAGAGGTCACAGCGGCCTCTGCACGCTGCAGGTAGAACAAGCCTGGGAAGTCAGACGGGTTCCATCCCATGTGCCACTTCTGATGAAATCATAGTAACTGCCTGGGGGGCTGTGTTGCCAAGGACCCACACTCCTCACTGCAGAACTCTCCCGGCGGCAGCCCTGTTCACCTGTCCACCTGCATTTCCTTCTTGCCTCTGCCCTCCCCTTGGCTCACTGTGAGGAAAAACGTCCCCAGAGTCACCTCTGTCCCTCAGTGGGACCAATATTGACACGATGCTGCCTGAGACATTCCCACTCCTGAGGGAGCTCCTGCAGGGGCTGGAGGACCTGTCTGTCAGGGAAATGGTAACCCTTGAACACTGGATGAGAGAAGCCCTCATGGAGTTCTTCCAACTCTAACCTTTTAGGATGTAATCAACCTGATGACCAAATAGGTTGGTCCAAGGTGTAATTGACCAAGCTTTTACAAAAGGGAACTGCCAGGTCCCTGTGTCACACCCAGCTGTCAAGTGGATTAACCAGGACTAAAAAGATGGCACTTTGAAAACCCAAAGCACCAAAACCAAAGAATTAAATCAGTGAAATATTAGTGAGTTGTACTTGAAGATAAAATTAAATACTTAATATTTGTCTGTTGCATACCAAAGCAAATTGCACAAAGTAACTCATAATGAAATATTTAATTAGCTGCTCTGAAATGAATTTGTTCTCAAACCATTAATCTAATTAGCACCCACAACTTCCCTTTCACAGCACTTGCCTTGTTTATGTATGAAGCCAACACACAGCTCACATTTGTCTACTTATGTATATGTATATCTCTAAGAGCCTCCTCCGTGTAGTACAGACTATTTCCTGCTCCCTTGCCTCCCATATTTGTGGGTAACATTCATTATCCACAAAACAAAATAAAGAAATTGCTCCAAATGAGAAACATTTGATGTTTCAAAGTGCACAGAGAAGGGGCTATTTTTCCAACATGCATTGCAGATGTAGCAGCTGAATGCATGTGCACACACAAACTCTAAATGAATAGCCTGCATAATCGTGACAATTATATGTTGCAATATATTCTGTTTCTGCTAATCAACTCAGGAAGCTCCAAAGAGGGGGAAAAAAAAAGATTGTCGTTTCATTCTTTTAAATATTGCAGCTTGTGGACTCTACCTCTTACTGATAAATTTGACATTATTGAAAAAATACTGAAATAAATTTAGAAACAAAAATTATTCCCACTGAAATATTAATTAACATTTTGAAGGCAGCCGGAATGGGGAATAGCTGAGAGAATACCAGTACAATACTGCCATCTAGAGGCAACTATGGGAAACTACAGCTTTAAAAAAATTTTTTTTTCAGATTGCTTTATTCCAGAGATGTAAAATAAGCAAAATAAAAAGGCTTGCTGGTATATCCGATAAGGATAGGAAAAGGAGACCTGGAATTCTAAAAACTAGATTCTTATTATTCTTACATGGCTTAAAGCGGAGCTCTCCAAACTTTTTTCACTTCTTTGGACCCTTGGGTGTTTGGGAGGCTGAAGAGGAGGGCAGGGCTGCTGATCTGGCAGAGAGGGCCGCAACCAGGCCTGCCAGGAAACTGAATACATGAGTGGGGTCAGGCTTAGTAATGCCTGTTCTTCCTGTTTTGTTTTTGCATTTGTTTAGGGAAATCTGAAAGTTTGTATGTGAAATCTCCGGATGTTTTAATTTGGCAACTTAAAACAAAATTTAACTGTGCAGTGAGAATGAAACATGTCTATGGGACAACCTTGGCTCAATGGCAACCGGTTTGTGACACTTGGAATGAAAGAAAAAATATTACTGGTGAATCCTGACCCAAGGAGAAAGGAAGAGAGAACCTAGGAAGTTGTTGCCAGCTTGGAAACATATAAAGAGG
>NC_080068.1:94921959-95023607 GCF_949987535.1 Balaenoptera acutorostrata
GCTGGGATTTATTCTGTGTGCCTGGAACATATTTCCTGATTTTTTAGATGCTCTGTTTCTCCTGCAATAAGAATAACTAAGTACTCAGTTGTCATGGAAATACTCTCCTCTATAAAAATTCTTAAAACAGAAGCTTTCTTGATTTGTCTCTCTTTGCAGAGAAAGCAGTTACTACTGCTATCTTATCCTCCTTCCTTTGTGCTTCTTTTTGTATCTCTCTGTACCTTCCACTTCATATTGTTTTGTAGCACTTTTTGGTGCTTGATCCCTAGATGAAAATGCCTGTTCGTTCATGAGAAGCAGTAATAATATTCAGATGGTGTTCCAAGCTTTTAGTAGTTGACAGTAATCACTGAAAAGGTGCACATATGTAGCTGAGGCATTGTTATGTTGGCTGCTTTTAGTTTAATCCAATTTCAGAATATTCTAGTAGTTACTTGGAAATGGAATATTGTGTTTTCAGAGGAAAATGATGGTGGGCCTCCGCAGCTAACACAACTAGGCGAGAACCATATCTGACCCATCTCAATGAGACTTCATCCTACACTATTTGGGAGGTCAGTTAATATTATCACCAGTGTATTTATCAGGATAGGCATATAATAATTATATGTTCTATGAAAGGAAACACTAAAGAGGTTCTGACATTAGATCCTTTTTTTCTGGGGGGTGAAGTAGGTGAGATGTGGATTTTTGAGAACTGGTGGTTTAGTGATACAGAGCATGGAAATAGAGCCTATTATTTTCCTCTGTCATTTAGTTATATATATATATTTTGCATCTACAGTATGTGGGCACTGTGCCTGGTGCTGAAAGTTCTATGGTGACATCACAGTGTTAGGCAGCAGCCCAGCATAATGGTAACAGGCACAAGATTTGAAGCCAGACTGCCTGGGTTCACATCTAAACGTTTTTGTTCATTACCTCTGTGGCCTCAGTCTTCAATTTTCTCTCTTGAAAAATTATGATTGCACCTACTTTGTAGGGTTGCTTTTGGTGTTGAATGAATTCATATTTGTAGATATTTCAGACCAGTACCAGGGACATGATTAAGCACTCTGTTTGTAAAATGTAAGTAAGACAAAATGTTGAGCAAGAGACAAAGTTTCTACACTCATGGAGTTAACTGCCTTGTCAATAATTCTTCATTGGTTGATATCACTCCCCAGGCACAGTGTAAGCACCAAATAAAACATGTCCCCAAGGCAGCTTTTGATACAATAAATAAGAGAACAACAAGGGGAAAATTGAACAGGGGAGAGAGTTCACCAGCATTGAGATGCTCTTCAGTTAAGCAACCACACAGTTTCCCCTTATATCTACCAATGCCCTTGAGGGAAGGGTGATAGGAGAAGTAGACTATAATGAATGCACAGAAATATATGTATGAATCACAGGGCTGACTTGGCAGAGACCAATACATCTTTCTCAATGTAATGAATGTCTTCCTAAAGAGTTGTAGATACTCTGAGGGTCTTTAAATCCAATTATCTTTCAAATGCTCCAGGAGAGCCTGTTTAAAAGTACCTATGGTGAACCCTTATAAGGGAACTAGCCATTACCTAATTGACTTAGTTTTTATATTTTGGCTTTTGCATTGGATTTTTAAGTCACATACTAGTGACTAGTTTTTCCTGAAGTATAGATTAATTTAAAATAATTGAATTTGTTTAAACTTTCTGAGAGCAGATACTCAGTTTATCTTAACAATATGAGCACTTGGCATACGAAGGCATTCAAAAGTGAATTGTTAAAATGAGTAAATGAATGCAGTATCATTTAAAATATGAAATATGTGAAATTTTAAGTTGGGTTATTAAGCAGTAAATTTCTCTTCAAATTAACAATGACTAAATACTTTATTAAATGTTGTAGAAAGAGTCAGAAATAGAAAATATTTTGAAAACTGACAAACACAAATACAGCATCTCTAAATGATGTAAAGAGATGAATCTAGGCAGGAAAGGCTCAAGATTCACAGCTATCCCTGATTTTATTCCCTTCCTCCCTTCTTGGACTGCTAATTTCCATCATTTCACAGCACCACTTGGTTATTTAATATCCTAGAGTTAAGGCAGGGGCATAGAGTATGGATCCAGATTCCTTTCATGTTGAAGCACGACCCTAGGAAAAGACTTGAGTCCTCATGGAAAGGGAGGCCAAGAGCCGTACAGATTGTCGGGACCCTGGTGGACATTCTGGAGTTGAATGTAGTTTTCAATCCATCAGAATATTCAGTTCTACTCAGTATTTCTCAATTTCCTAATCCAGCTCCCTTTCCTAAGATTCTCATGGCAACTTAAACCTTCTCCAGGATTATTGGAACCTATTCCCCAGCTCCTGTCACACTCAAGGTCAATAGATGATCTCACTCCTACTTCCCAGGAAAAAAGTAGGAGCCTTCATCTAGAAATCCCCTCTGCAAAACCCACTGCATGGACACCCATCCGTAACTGGGTTATGAATTATATCTTGTTCATGATGATTCCTTCTCTTTTCCATATCTTTAAGTTATTCTTTTCTGCTGGCTTCTTCTCATCAACAGTTAAAGTGATTAAACCTCACCCATAAAAAAAAAAAAAAGACAAAGTTTTCTGGATTCCATGTCTCGTTTAGCTACAACTCCATCGTTCATTGCCAACATAGCCAAGATTCTTTGAATAGTTATATATTCTGTCTCTGCTTTCTCTTCCTCTTTTCCTCAGTTGAAGGCAGGTATTTTGCCCAGCTGCTCTATCAGAATGTTCTTCCAAGGACACCTATGATGTCCTTGTCACAAATCCAGTGGAAAATTTTCAGTTTTTTCCTTGTTTGATATCCTTGCAGTATGGGACATTGTTGACCTCACCTAGGCACTTCTGTTCTTTTTCTCCTTTCTCCTAAACACTCCTTAAATGTTGATATTTCTCTGCTTTTGCCCTTGGCTCTTATTCATTAATGGTATATATTGACTGTCTTCTGTGTGCCAGGCACCATCTAGAACCTGCTTCACGTCCTATTCTGTTTGCTATCCTTGCTAATGCCATCCAGTCCCATGAATTAAATTATCAACTATATCCAGTGTTGGCAGATTTTATCAAATAAAAATACGACATACTGAAAAAATTATTCATTATTTGCCTGAAATCCAAATTTAATTGGATGTCGTATGTTTTATTTGGCAGCACTAACTACATCAGACATCAAACTCAAATGCCTTCAGGAACCAGTTAGCTAACAAAAGGTGTAAAAAAATAATAGTGGGGACTAGGGCCAACTGAAGAGCACACATCCCATCAGAAGACCTTGAAATTCAATTTCTTTCACACCCTTGTAGGCAAATACATTGGGTCAAGGGCCACAGGTGATCCAAGATTACACATTTGAAACTTCTAAAGTCTATATACTAATGATTCCTTCTAGTTCTGTGTACATAACTGTTTCCTAGATATCTTCACTTGGATATTCTCCTGGTAACTCAAGATGCACAAAAATAAAGTCCCTATGTTACAGCCAGAGTTATCACTCTATAATACAAATTGGATCATGCCACTTTCCAATTTAAATCTTTATCTGATTCTTCATTGCTTTCAAGATAAAATTCAGGAGTTTTATGTGTCCTTAGGTTTCTAGTCTCACCAGCTCCATTTTTATTTAGGATCCAGGCCTGAAATAGTCTCATGAAGAAGATGTATTTATAAATCAGTGACTTTAATACAAAATAAGCCCTATTGTACCAGAATACATTGGAGCTAAAAGATGAGATGAGGAACATCTAACTCTGTCACTCACAAGGGAAATGTCATCAAATAAGTTATGGAAGCTCAGGTGTACTTTAAACTTGTGATAGGCAGAATAATGGCCCTCCCAAAGATATGCATGTCTTAATCCCTGTAACTTGTAAATATATTAATTTATATAGCAAGGAGAATTAAGGTTGCAGATGGAATTAAGGTTGTCAGTTAGCTGACATTGAAATTGGGAAATTATGCTGGATTATCTGGGTGGACCCAGTGTAATCACAAGGATCCTTAAACATGTAAGAAGGAAGCAGAAAAGTCAGAGTCAAAGTGATGCAATGTGAGGAAGACTCAACTGCCCATTCTTGGCTTCAGATGGAAGGAGGCCACAAGCCAAGGAAAGCAGGTGGTCTCCAGAAGCTGGAAAAGGTAAGAAAATAGATTCTTCCCTAGAGCCTTCAGAAAGGAATGCAGCTTTGCTGACACATTGATTTTAACTCAGTGAAACCCATTTCAGTCTTCTGACCCCCTCAGAGCTATAAGATAATACATTTGTGTTGGTTTAAGTCATTCGTGTGTGGTAATTTGTTACAGCAGCAGTACAAAACTAATGCAGAACTAAAGTGAACAAGTGATCAAGATGGGGACTGGTCCTCCCGACTTGGGCTTGACACATACAAGGGCCTGGAGTTGTAGGAGACTGTGGCTAATGGGAAGCATAGTATTTCTGTGTGTTTAGAGGGTAAGGGCCAGTGGATGAATGTTAGGATGTGACTCCAAAGGAAAGGGAGGGGATGAATCGTGGAAGGCCACACGTATCCTTCAGAGGAAGTTGGGCTTTATCCTGAAGGCACTAGGGAATCCTTGAAGGGCTTTCATGATGAATAAGATGATACTTCATAAATGAGGAGAAACTATTGAGAGTGGAAAAATTTAGGTTGCCTTATTTAATGTACCCAAAATAGATCATTATTTGTTTTTGAGGTATGATCTGAACTGTAAACTTGTCATGTTTCCTAATTCCAAGTTTTGTCCTCTGCTGTTTTCTGGAGTGTGTACGCAAATGTTCATTTGTATTATTTCAATACTCTTGCTCCCTTGTTCACCCTCATTGGAGAAAGCATCATCCTAAGGTAACAGATGCAATGCCATGGTACTTTGATTCTCCCTTTCATTCCCTCCTTTGATGATTAGTTGTCCAGTTGTATTTAGAAATGGCATCTTCAGACTAAACTACGCCCTGTATAATGCCAAAATGATTCAGAAAAATCAGCCGATGAGGTGACTGTATCATCAGTTATCTTTTTATTGAAGGGAGACAACTGTGCATTGTGGTGCAGAAGAAAGAATAACAGCAGACACAGATCTTTTTACTCAAAAGTTTTTTATTGAGTAGCTATTTTGTGGTAGGCGCTGAGCCTGGCACTGGATATCTATTGGGGAAAAAAACCAAATGTGATTCTTGTCCTCCAAGAGACTACAGTTGAGGGACAGAGAGAGAGAGGGAGAAAGAGTTGGAAAACAGATATTAAGCAAGTAAATACACACAAGAATATGGATTTAGCATTTGTGGTAAATGCTGGGAAAGAAAGGAACAAGGTAATTAGAGAGAGAGAGAGAGATAGGAGGATGGGATATGTCTTTTATCCTGGGCAGTCAAAAACTTTCTAAGGAAATGATATTTGCAATGAAATTTGAAGGATAGGAGGAAACAACTTAGAAGCAGTGAGCAGAAATTCCTGGCAGAGAGAATATGGTACAGAAGGTCCTGAGGGTGGAAAGAAGGCCAGTGAACTAGAGCAAGTTGGGGGCAAGGGGCACAGACCTTGAGGAGGCAAAGAGGGTCAAGTGCCCACAGGTGCCTAGAGTCTTGGTTGCAACTGGAACTGACTGGGCAATTGTAGTCAAGCTGCTCAGTCTCTGGACTTTTCTGTACCCTGTGAAAGGCACTGAATGAACTTGATGCTCTCTCCTACCCTGCAAAAGAATAAGACATCAATTCCATTGTCACGTAAAGAAAATGAAGGAAAAGCTATTTAGATTACTGAAAAAGCCTTGGTTCTTAGCAAATACTTACTGAGGACTTAATTTATGGAGTGCCGGGGGAGCAGGAGGAGAGAAATGCACCAGCATCTGCTGTCTAGCTGAGGCTGTTACTTCTGTTCTGTCTTTCATGCCTCTGTAGGCTGGTCGGTGGGAAGGATCCCCAAATACCACCACCCACAGATAACTTTGAAAGGATCACTGAGAAGCTCTGTGTAGCTTCTGAATATCTCAAACTTACCCCAAGACCTGAAGATGCTACTTCCGACTTCTGAACCTTCCTACCCACAGGCTAGATACCATTAGCTTCATGACGTCACACGGAGCTGGTGCTCGACTTCCCTTCCCAGGTCACATCTGCAGAGCAGGAAGGGTGAAGAGTGGGGGTACCCGGTCAGTGCAGGCTGCACACACTCTGAGAGTTTCCTGCAATGTCTGCTGTGGGTAAATGATTTAAAATAACTCGATTTGCCTGAGGATGATTTCTGGAGAAAATCATGTGATTCTCTCCAACATCTAAACATATCTCAGAAAAAGAGAATCTGGATAGTGGGTGGAGAGACTGCTAACCAAAATGCCTAGAGAGTGTGTGTTCCTTGACATCAAGAGGGAGAATTTAGCTCAGGATTATTCACATAGGAATGTTAGGATCTAAAGTTAATCTTTGACATTCCAATTTGCGTTGTTCACGCCAGTCGTCATGTGGCAGGAGGGGGCACTTTTGTCCGCCTCTGTTGGTTAACTTCTGTTTGAAGCAACATTATAAATGGAACCTCTGTTCACGCAATTCCTTGTGAAAGGATTGCCACATATGGGGAAATTAAGAGTATCATTTCTGTAGCAGTCCTTGTGTTCTTATCACCAAGCCAAAAAAAAGCTGTTGTTAAATGGGTATGAGGTGACATAAGGCGAGATAAGATTAGCCTTCTGGCTAATGTCTGAACTCTTAGTTCCTATTTGCTTTTCTTTGCCTTTATAATTTTATTTACTGAACTGTACAATTTCTTATTTTAATTTCTTAATTACAAATAAATATGCTTCCAGGGAGGAAAACAGTATTATGAGTGAAATTAAAAGTAAATATATTAGACCTATCAGAGGAAATGAATGTTAATGAAGGCAATTCCTTTAATTATATATATATATATATATATATATATATATATATATATAATATAATTACATATGTATATATGTAGTATTCATGTGTGTATAAAACAAGATTGATTTATTTTATTATTATTATTTTTTTTAATACTCTAGCTTTTTTTTTTTAATACTTTATTTATTTAATTTATTTATTTATGACTGTGTTGGGTCTCTTAGTTTTCGTGTGAGGGCTTTCTCTAGTTGTGGCAAGCGGGGGCCGCTCTTCATCGCGGTGCGCGGGCCTTTCACTATCGCGGCCCCTCCCGTTGCGGGGCACAGGCTCCAGACGCGCAGGCTCAGTAGTTGTGGCTCACGGGCCCAGTTGCTCCGTGGCATGTGGGATCTTCCCAGACCAGGGCTCAAGCCCGTGTCCCCTGCACTGGCAGGCAGACTCCCAACCACTGCACCACCAGGGAAGCCCCTGATTTATTTTTAATAAGAACCAGGACTAAAAATTTACAGAGGCTTCATGCTGCTATTTTGAAGTTTCAAGATTTTTGACCTCTCAAAATTTTATCACCCAGATCGATAACTCTGTTAATCTTATATGTTTTTCAATGATATTTTCCTAGGCTTTAAAACTAGTTGTTAAAACTCAGGTGAACTTGTCCACAATAAGTTCAGAACCTTAGCGCAGAACGAGTAGAACCTCAGTGCAGAATTAAAACAGGGAGAAAAGCTAGGATGAAGCAAGTGTGTGTCGTAGAAAACAGAGCTTCAGTTCTGATTCCCAAAGCAGTGTTAGAAAATCCACCTAATCATGTCTAGTGGGACACTGGCAGCTGGGCCTTGAATTGGCTTTTGGCATACTTGTAAGAGTTTTTAGAGTGGATCAATACAAAACACCAGGCACTTAGGAAGATTTGGTAAATCATAGAGTGGATGTTAATTGTTCTCTTTTTACAAGTATTCCTGAGGTGAGCCTGCTTCCCAAGAAATACAGGTTTGTATTTAGCCCTGAAGATCATCTGATCTTTTATACCTTTTGATGATAGTTCTAGTTATTGTTCCCTCATCTGAGAGGTAAATGAAAATATGGGAAGCCTAATGGAATTTGCAGCTAGCTTTTTCCTTCCTGTCTTCCTTCCTCCCTCCTTTCCTCCCTCCCTTCCTTCCTTCCTTCCTTCCATTATTTTTTATTTATTTAATTTCTTTTTGTGCATCATAGTCATTTGGCCTGTTGGGATGAGGATGGGGCACTGACCTTCCCTAGTAGATAACACAGACATTTTCATTATCATCTAATTTCACAGCATACTGCGAGCATGACTGTGCTTCAGAAGACAAAATCTTTTGTCTTTCTCTTGAGGAACAACGATGCAGTTGTCCTGCTGCTGATAATTTGAGCCAACTGTGATCAGAACTTTTGTGATTGTCCATCAAATTTCAGTGTTAGATTCAAGAAGATAATAAGGGCAGGGATATAAGATATATCCTGAGCTGGAACCTGGAGGAAGGGATTACAGAGGGAGAATTATTAGTCTTAGAAAGTGGTCTGAACATATCAGGTGAACTAAGACAGGTGTTGAGGGCATTGTTCATGAGTTCAAGGTCAGATTCACCTTCTGAACTTCACCCAGAGTCTTTGCCCTTCATCCGTCTGGGCTTATGAGTGAGAACTTTTATTGTGTGTGTCTAAACCAACTGGGCAGCCGCCGCAGGGGAGAGAGCGGCCACCAATGGCTGTCTAGAGAGGACAGTCTGCAGTGTCCACCAGACAACAGTAAGACCAAAGGGAACCCCGGAACTTGGTGGGGTGTTGGGGAGAGTCACCTGCACTTACAGGTTGAACTGAGGATGCCTCAGCGGGGGCACTGGGGTTTGAACATCCCCGTTAATGCTGCTTTCTCCTCCCCGAATAGCTTCAGAGGCCAGCACCTCTGCAGAGGCAATCCCCCTGCTACACCCACAGGTAGTATGCACATCAGCCTCAGTAATGCTCCAGGGAAGCTTACAAAGTGCAGTACTTCCACTGTGTGAAAATAATGAGGTGTTCTTGACTGTGCATTGTGCCTTGAGGTGTAGCAGAAAGGATAACTCAGAACCAACAACGAATCATTCGTCCTTTTATCCAACAGATTTTTTTTTTTTATTGAGTGTCTATTTTGTGCTTGGCACTGGGGCTGGCATCAATTATCCACTTGTGCAAAAACCAGTGATTACAGTAATTGCAGTCCTTCTGGAGACTATAATTGTGTGTGCGTGTTGGGAGATGGTCACTAAACAATTAAATGCACACAAATTATTTATTTACAATTTATGATAAATCCTAGGTAAGAAAGGAACAAAGTGCTTTGAGAGAGAGAAAGAAATGAGGCAAAAGGAAGGTTTCGTCTGCCTAACTTTACTGTGGGCCATCAGGAACTTTACACCTTTTCCTGTTAGAATACTCACATCATGCTTTCAGCTCTATTATAATTTTGTGCACTGCTGTTCATGATCAGAAAATGACCTTTAATCCCAAGCATGGTTTGTACTCATTTCTAACAATCTAAAACCATTGCATTCGGCTTGGTAACCAAAAACAATGATTGTGTTTTACATTTACCATCTGCTTAGTTATTGATCCATGATGATGTGTCATTAGCTCAATTTCTATTAATTAAAAAAATAATGTTCTCATGCTCACCTAGCATCCCAAATTGTCTCGTTAACTTTTATTCTTTTGATGATACTTACTGTAAGACCCCCTGGGCTTTTAATTCATTGGACAGATGAATAATTCTAATTTGTTCTAAGATCTAACATATAAAATATGCAAATTACTAGGGTCTTTTTCACACACCATCACATTTAAAACTCACTTCACTGCAGAGAAGACTTGCAACTCTCATCTTACAGATGAGAAAACTAATGGTAAGAGAAGTTAAACATCAACTGAAACTCATACACATATAACTGACAGATGTAAACATCCACTTCATCTCACCCTAGAGTTAGTGATGGTTTCCCTGTTGGCCCAGTTTTCTCTGCTACCCCTGTGGATTTCTTTTCAGACCCAGCAGCCTTCTCGTTTCATACTTTGATTATTCTTGCCCTGATGTGTTTTATTAATGATCTTTAGACTTTTCTTTTTGGACTCATTTTTATTTATCCTCCTTAGCTGGTAGTTCCAGATCATCAACTGCCCGGAGAAGCTAGTGGCATTGGTAAGATGCTTCATCTCTCTTTACCTCAGTCTTTTCTTCTGTAAAATGGGCATTTGGTAGTACCTTCCTCATACGAGTATTAAATGACATAATTCACAATGCATATGATATATATATACATATATATGTGTATAATATATATGCTTATTTTTTTAAAGTGTCTGCTACGTAAGAAGTGTCAAACAAAGGCTAGTTTTTAATGTCTAAATAGCTTTAAAAATTCTGTTATTCAAGAAGGAATACTTCATGTTAATGGGTTATCTTTTATTCACTACAAACCCTTCACCCTTTAGATGCCATCAAAATGCCTACACCTACAAGCACAAGAACTGGGTTAAAATGAGCTGAGTCATGGGATCCTGAGGTCCAAAAAAGCCCCAGACTCCACTTGCCAAAGTTCACTTCAAAACTCCTCTTTGGAGGGTTTTCTCAGTCCTTGATTTACCTGTATAAATGAACTTATTCCACTCTGAGCAGTTTTAGATGGAGGCTGGGTTTGGGCTGTTGAACTGGTCCCATTGTCAAATGCTGGTTTCGGTAACTGCCCTGGCTTGGAAACCGCAGGGAAGAGGCACTGCCCACCATCCATCTCACCTTTTCCAGAAAAAAAGAGATAAGATAGCAGGACCTTTTCTTTATGCTCATCCTGTCTTCAGCTTCTGACCCTCTTATTACTTATTAAAACATCTCCACGAGTGAAGCTAGAGGATGCTTGAATTGGTATGGTTTAGAATTGCCAGCCAAAATTGTGAAGGGAGACAAAGTTGGAACAATTGATTAAAAGGAGATCCTTAAATCAGCAGATACCATTTATGCATTCCTACCCTCTTGTGTCACAGGAACTCAACAGAGACTCTACAGTGTAGTGAAAAACGCAAGGTCTGTGAACTTGCGATTTCTGACTCGGCATGTTGGCTTTACTAATGATCAGACTTGTGATCTCAGATCACTGCTCTAAACCTGGGTATCCTCATTTGTCAAATGGAAGGGAAATCTGCTACCTTGTAGGTAGTTGTTAGGCATAATAAGAAGTTCCAGTTACAGAACTTGACATATGATGGGTGCTCAAAACTGGTAGCTGTTCTTACAGTTATTACTTGGAAATACCAATCATGCATAACTTTAGCCTGAAAAATAAAATGATGTTAATTTTCAAAGAGCAGCCTTAAACATATGAACAAGGAGTTGCTTGTTAACTCTTGTAAGAAGGTCACTAATGATCTCCTTAGTCCTAAATACAATGGATAAGTTGTTTCAGGTCTCTGTGGGCTTGACATCTTGTTATCTTTTGTTACTGTAGTCACTGCCTCTTTGGGACATTCTTTTCTTGGTTTCCATGGCACAAGGCTGGCCAGAATTCTGATAAAATGCAGTTGAAAATTGACTCCAATCCTGTGCCCAGTCCCAGTTTTTCGGTGGGGCAAACTAACATGATGATCTTCTATGGGAGGAGTGATGGGGTGGGGTGAGATGGAATTAGAAAATGCTCCCTGTCCCCACTCCCTCCACTTTGTGATTATTCGGGACTTTTTCAGTTTATTGTATGATCACTTGGTACAATCTTGTGAGATGGAATTAGAAAATGCTCCCTGTCCCCACTCCCTCCACTTTGTGATTATTCGGGACTTTTTCAGTTTATTGTATGATCACTTGGTACAATTTTCACTATCTGTCTTTAGTAATGTGCTTTTTTTGTGATTGTGCATAACGATTGAGACATATTTTTTCCCATCTACCTCAGAATGACACAACCCCACATTTATTAAGAGTCTACATTTTTCAAGATTGGAATTTTATTCCCCACTCACCATGTTAAGCCAGAGTTTAACACTATTTGTGTTGTGCAGGATCTTGCACTAGAATCTTGCCTCATTCTGCATAGAGGAGCAGTGTAACTTTATGATTAGCAGCATGGGTTCTGGAACCAGACTGCCCAGGTTTGAATGCTGGCTTTAACCCCTTGTAGCTGTGTTCCTTAATTTTCTCATCTGTAAAATGGGTACAATAAGAATATCACCTCATTGGTTTGTTGTGAGAATTAAACTTGCTAAATAATGTGAAGTGTTTTAAAATTGTTCCCAGTCCAGAACAAAAAGGTAATAAATGCTATATATTATTAACGTTTTTTTTACATTATTCTCCCTGGACAGTCGTTTCCATATACAGATAACTTTCATTTATAGATCTGTTTCTCCATCCCAATCCCTCTCTGGAATTCAAGGCTCATTCCCACCTCACAGTGGATATGCTTATTTGGATGGAGTCCTGTAGACATCTCAAACTCAACACATGCAAATCAAAAGACATCCTTTCCTTCCATGAAATGCCTTCACTTTGTGACTTCCTGGTTCAGGTAATGGTACCATCATCCAAGCAGCATCTAAACCAAAAACTGGGTGTCATCATGACATCTTCATCACATTTTCTAGTCATCATGTCCTGTCCTCTAAATATCTTTCCGATGTGTCTTTTTCTCATCCTGGACTGCCCACTTAGTCCAGGCCTTCATACGTTATTGTCTGGTCACTGAAGGATCTTTGCAAATAATCTTCCTACTTGCAGTGTTGCCTGGTCTAATCCTTTCTCTTCATGGCCACCAGAGTGGTGAATATAAAAGGATTGAACCTTTCAATGGGCTGCTAACGTCTCTGATTAAAGCCTAAACCATAACTCAGTTTTAAGAACTTCACAGTCTGGCCAAAGTTCCCCTCTCCTGCCACAGAGCTTGGCAGCTCTCTGTACCATTAACTTTCCCAATCTCTAGTACTTTGCATATGTGGTCTCTTCTTTTTTTTTTTTTAAAGTAAGTGAATTATTTATTTATTTTTGGCTGTGTTGGGTCTTCGTTTCTGTGCGAGGGCTTTCTCCAGTTGCGGCAAGTGGGGGCCACTCTTCATCACGGTGCGCGGGCCTCTCACTATCGTGGCCTCTCTTGTTGCGGAGCACAGGCTCCAGATGCACAGGCTCAGTAGTTGTGGCTCACGGGCCCAGCCGCTCTGCGGCATGCGGGATCTTCCCAGACCAGGGCTCGAACCCGTGTCCCCTGCACCGGCAGGCAGATTCTCAACCACTGCGCCACCAGGGAAGCCCTGTGGTCTCTTTAACAGGAAATGTTCCTGTCCTTTCCTCCTCTTCAGATAGTTAATTCATCCTTGTCCATTAGGATTTGGATTTGACATCAGCTCTTCTGTGAAAGCTTCTCTAATACCCAAGATTGAGTTAGGGCCTCTTCCTGAATCTTCCCACAGCACATGCATCAGCCTTGTGTGGCACTTGTACTACGGTGTAGAGGATATACTCATTGGTTATTGAGCTAGACTGCCTGGTTTGAATCCTGGCTCTGTCACTAGCCTGATAAGCTTGGAATAGTCACTTAAACTCACTGTGTCTCATAGAGATACTAACAGTACCTCCCTAGAGTAGATTGAGAAGGTGGTCACAATTCTTCCCCTCCCTGTACATAGCCTTTTGTAATATGACTTTATAATTTCTGCCATCAAAGGTACATTCTTATTTCACCCCTTGAGTCTTGGCTGGCTTTGTGACTTGATATAGCCAATGGGACGGTACCAAGTGTGTCCCAAGCAGAGACTAAAAAAGTGCTGCACAGTGGCACCTACTCTGCTGCTGCTCTTAAGAATCCTGCAACCATCACCAAGTGAAGAAATCCAGGCCATCTGCTAGATGATGAGGGAGACAGGGGCCAGTTATCCCCACAACTCCAGCCAACTTCATGACACGTGAGATGGCTACATCACTACCAGCTGACCACAGAGGCATGAGTGAGCCCAGCTGAGCACCGCCTAAATTGGCAGACCACAGAATTGCAAGCTAAATAAATAATTGTTGTGTTAAGCCACTAAGTTCTGGGGAGGTTTCTTATATGACAAAACTAACTGCTATATGGTCTTATGGAGCTGTGAGGATTACATAGGTTAACACTTGCCTGTGCACTTACCAAGTGCATAGTAGGTGCTTTGTAAGAATTCAGTCTTCTTACTGCAGTTGTTACTTATGTGTGGATCCACTCCGATATTGTCAGCTCCTGGAAGGCAAGCAACTCTACCTTTTCTTACATTATAACCTCTGTGCATCACACAGTGCCTGGCTTGATACATGTTGAATGAATGAATAAACAATTTTGAGATTTAGTTGATAAGCAGAGCACCTGCTTATAGACAAAGAAATCAAGGTTCAGAGATGATGAAATATGTCTAGTCACTTGTGCATCTCCATCAGTCTGACCCTTGTATATTATTTTATTGTACCAAACTTTTATTTACTAAGAATGTTGGAGTTGATAATACCAAATTTAATCTACTACCAACATTTTCCCAGTATCATCTTTTGCTACTTGTGCAGTTATCCTGATTTACCCATCCAAGTATTCCTTTTCCTAGGGGGAGAAAACGATTGCTCAAATAATTTATGAATTTTGTTTTATTAAACTTTGGTAATGTGTGAATGAATGGAAGAGAGTATTTTGATAGCTGTTCTAATCACTGTGGATAAAATTTAGGCACTTGAGAAAAATCAGTAAAGGAAGCAAAATATCAATGACTTGTCATAACCTTGTTTCTCTGTAGTCCAGTCACAGTGCCGTCTTATCTCTCTATCCCCACGTCCTCCACCTGTGCCCTGACTTCTCGCTGACGACTGAGTCTGCCTCCATGTACCTTTCACTGCATTTCCACAAGCGCCCCAAATCTTACGAGTGCTTGTTTTATAAGCACTCACCATCCCAACACAGATTTTCATTCTTTGATACCATTTGTTAACATCACCCATCTAAAAGATTCTGGGCCTCTGAAAACCTAATGGCACTGAGACCTTGAAGGTCCCAGTCTTCCTTGCCCTCTCCTTTGTCCATTGGTTGACAGGTTGTTAACTAACACCTGAGCTGGTGCATCAACTACTTCATCTTTTTTGACAAGTATTACGCAGCCCTTTCACTATTCAATTCTGACAGGTTGTCAAACTTATTTTTGAGTTATCCATGCTCAGAATTGTGGCCATTTTTTTTTTTTTTACCTTAATCTGAAAAAAATAGATTCTTGTTTTCGCTATAACATTTCTAATTTAAGAAAGAATTTTAATTTTCCTAATACATTTTAAAACAAAAAAAATTGAATCTGTTTCCCCAGAGGGTCAATTTATTGAAAAGTCTTCAATATAGCAAGTTAAATTTCTTATCAGCAATATAATACAGTACTTTGAACCACACACACACACACACACATACACACACACACACAGAAAGAAATGCATTTTCCTACTTTTTAAGGACATAATCTGTTTGATTCAGATATTTGAAGAAAATAAGTGATTTAGAATGAAATTCAGTTTTCAGCTAATTCCAACTTTTGATTAAGAAGAACACCCTAGAAACAGGTTCATTTAGTCACAGTGAAATCATTTTTGGGTATTCATTCAAACTGCTAATAGATAAACTAGCAGATTGTTACTTCCCAAGAACCTGTTTCTAGTCTAAAGGCAGTACAATGAGCAATGAAAGAAAATACAAGGATAAAAGGTACAAAGTGGTTTGGAATTTAATGAACATATCCCCCAATTAGAACATACAGTTCAAATATAGAACCTAGATATACGGAATTTAGTTAAAACCTTTTCAGCATTAACTTCATTAATGATTTAACTTTCAGTTCTTACAGGGCTCCCAGGCTAAACTAAATTTCTGTTCCGCAGCAAATCCCCTAATCACCTTTCCTGCCACATAGAGAATGTCGTCAGTGGATTGCCTGAAGTTCAGAAGTCAGGAGAAATGCAGCTAAGCGATATAATAACTTTACATTTATAATATGGATTTATCCTAAAGACGAAGTTGCAAGGCAAATCTGAATTCTGCTGCTTAGGGAATTGCAGTTCATTTGGCAGTGCTCCAGCTTATATAAACTTGGCAAGGCTTATAGCACACGTGTTGAAAGATGTCAGATGATGAAGGTTTGTGTCCTGGCTGTACCCCGTGCTCCTTGTGAAAATGCGAGTAAGTCGCATACTTTCCACGGGCCCTCGTTTCTTCATCTGCAAAATGGGGATAATAAAATCTGACCTGTCTACCTTTCAGAGCTCTAAAGACCACTTCAGCTACTGAATATAGAAATCCTACAGGAATGTCAGAATTCAGCTTGCTGCCCTAAAACTTTTACCTCATTTTTGTCTCATCGTGGCATATTCATATTCCCTTTAATGTGAGGATCTCAAAGTAGATTATTTTTGCTGATTATTGTGATCACAAGAGAGATCAAGAGTCACAAAGCAATTTGCAGGTGTAGTCAGATGATCAAGGTTGTAAGTATTTGCTGCTTGAAACCTAATGAGGCAATAAACAATTATATCCATCTGAGTAGGGACTGCCACGAAAATTAAACAGGGTCGTCTCACTTGGGGGGAAATGCTATGGATTGGTTGTGATTATAGCACCAGCCTCCTCTCATGCCCATTGAGCTCTGGGTGCCTCCAAGGAGGCAGTACACATATCAGTGTCTTGATGAGCAGTGCCTCACTTTCATCTGCATACCTAGAACCACTTGATAATGTTGTTAAAATAAGCATACTGCTTCAGGAGGTCTGGAATGGGGCCCCAGATTCTGAATCTCTGACAAGCTCCCAGATGCTACAGGTGCCTTAGTTACCTCTGCTGTAGAGTAGTGATTTCTCAAAGTATGGTCTTGAGGTGTGTATTAGTCTGCTCAGGCTGCCATAACAAAATTCCATAGACTGCGTGGCTTGAACAATAGGAATTCATTTTCTCACAGTTCTAGAGACTGGAAATCCAAGATCAAGGTTGGGGCAGGTTTTGGTTTCTGGGGAAGGTTCTCTTCCTGGCTTGCAGACGGTTGCTTTGTCCTCACGTGGCCTTTCCTCCAAGCTACCTCTCTTTCTCCTCCTCTTCATAAGGTTACCAGTTCTGTCTTAAATTGTGGACTTTAGTTAATAATGATGTATTATTGGTTCATTTGTAACAAATGTACTGCACTAATGCAAGATGTTATTAATAGGGAAAACTGGGCAGGAGGAGAGGAGGTGTATGGGAACTCTATACTTTTTGACCAATTTTTCTGTAAACCTAAAGCTGCTTTAAAAAATAAAATTTATTAATTAAAAAATAAGTAGATTCCAAGACCTTTACCCCAAATTCAGTGAATCCATCCTGGGGGATGGAGCACAGGTGTTTTCAAACCAACCCTTTTGGCGATTCTCATGTATGCTGCTGTTCCAGAACCATCAGTAGAAACCGAAAGCTATAGTTTTGTAATCAGATAAATGTGGGTTCACATCTCAGCTGTAGCTCTTCACAGCTGACTGATCTTGGGCTACTTACCCTCTCTGAATCTCAGTCTCATTTTAAAATCAGGGTAAAAATAACTCTATAAAGTGATTCTTCTGAGTGTTAAGTGATATACTGACGTAGCGTTTTTAACCCAGGTCATCATAGTAAGCACTCAAAAAGATTAAATACTAGAAGTTTTTCCATTATTGTTATTAAGTCCTGATGAGCAAGAGAGAATTGTGCTGAAATGTGAGGGGCTTTCAGAAAAGACTAGACAATAAAAGTAATAGGCAGTAAAAGATCAGGACAATAATAAAAGCAATCCTGGATGCTTCTACAACACTCCAAGGTTTATATATAGCTTTCACTTTCATTACCTGACTTGATCCTGACAATGACCTTGCAACGCAGAAATTCCTCTTTTAACAGATGAGGAACAGAAGCTTAGAAACAATCAGTGACTTTCTGAAGGACACAGAGCTGGGAAATGTCAGAATCCAGAGTTTCTAAATCCTAGACCAGGGTAGTAGTCCAGTGTGGTAATTAAGTTTGAGGCTTCTTAAGTCAGACTGGTGGGTTCAAATCCTAGAAATATTGATTAGTATTGGTGAAAAATTGGCAAACCAGTTCACCTGAGTTGTAATGTCTTCGCTAGTTAAATAGGGATGACAACAGTGCTTTCCTCTTAGTGTTTTGTAAAGATTCAGGAAATCTGGGATTAAAGGCTGGCACGTGGTGAGTTTACTGTATCTGCACCCATTTTACTATGTCTGAACCATTTAATATGGTTCCTTGAGGGGACAGTATGTATCCATGTTACACAATGAGTAATCTAAGGTTAGTCAAAGAAGTTGTGGGAATCTTTGTGCTTATCTTGGGGGAATGAAGCGGGGGAGGGGGGCTGGGATTGCTACAGCTTTTAAGGAGGAGCAGTGGGCCGGCACAACATGCTGTGGCATATGAAGCTCTTCTCTATAACCGTTGAGACATCTGAAGCGCCAATAAGATGCTATAAGCAAGGCAGAGTCACCCTGGCCCTTCAGTCCCAAATACCAGAAATGACAGTAAAGGTGGCAACCAAAAGATGATTTTCCCTGTGATATTTGGCAATGACAGGATCCACATAAAGAGAAAGAATTCTGTATAAAGAAGAAATTAATTCCATGGTACCCAAGATCCCAAACAAGTATTCTGGGAACAGTTTATTGCAGAGTTCTTGAGCACAGTGTCTACTTTACCTGATTGTGTTGCCTTCTTTACAGCTAGTCCAGGGATAAACACCTAGTAGGATCAAAATAGACAGATACTCATTGGGTAAAATTTGAAAAGTGGGTTGCTCCAACTAAGTATTCTATGTATTTTGCAGATGGAAGTGGAGTTGTATATTACTTCCCACACTGTGAGGGGAGGTTGGGTATATTTGTTGTGGAAAAGGCGGTGATGCCTTTTCTCCTTTGAGTTCATCATGACAAAATAAGACGATGATAATGATGATAGCTAAGTATCAGGATAGTGATAATAGTGGCAGCTCTTACTGAGCTCTACCCATGTGCCAAGAACCTTTCTAAACACTTCACAGATGTTGCTTCATTTAATCTTTCCAGCAGTTCAGGGAAGCAGACACCTTTACTTTCTACATTTTAGAGATGAGAAAGGGGGGTTATTAGCCCTTGGACACACACCACTAGTATCAGTTGGAACTGGGATTCTGACCCAGTCTGCTGGACCCAAATCAACACAGCTTTAGAAGCTATGTGATAGAAAATGATGGAATTTAGAGCTGGACAGGTGTTTGTGATCATCTGTAGAGTAAAAGTTGTGAGAGTGGTTTCTGGAAAGAGTTTCTGCAGAATTAGAGATTCCTGTGTGCCAGGCACTGCCCTAAGCCCTTTACATCCACCGATTCCCTTAAATCCTCACAACAGACTAATAAAATAGGCACTTTTATTATCCCGTTGTTACAACTGATGTAAATAACTTGCACCAGGTCACAAAATTAGTAAGCAGTAGACTTGAACCCAGGTAATGGTGCTGTCAGTACCACTCCCCTTAACCATGAACTGAAACGAAAGTCAGAGGCATCGCAAGAGGCATCGCAAGAGATCAAGTATGTCTCTCCAGGGGTTGGGGGTGGGAAGAAGGACGAGAACGTGGCAGTTGAGACGGTCTCGGAGTAAGGGGCACGATTTCAGCTGGTGAAAGTGTCTAAGGGTGGGTGTGGGTGCTGCACAGGGAGAGCCGGTGATTTTGCAAAAACAATCGTAAATGGCTTCCACCCAAATCATGGCCAGTCGAGCAGTTGAGAGTGGGAGGGAATTTTATTTCAGTTAGCCCAGAGAACTGGTCAACTTGACCTTTCTTCCCAAAAGATGCTTCATGCCCTTGACTTTTGGGGACACAGGAATCAGCATTTTGACTTTGGTTTTCTCAAGTAGCAGCCGTGGCTACAAGTGGTTTATTGATTTGTCTTTATCTTCCCCAACATCCCCGGCCTTGGTTTGCTTAAGAGGGCAAGTGACACTGCGTGATGAACTCCCCAGGGCGGTGAGCGCCACCTCCCCGCAGAGCTGCCAAGGAGCCCTCAAGTGAAACCTTCCCTATGGATGCTTGTCCGAAACGCCTCCCCAGTCTCCTCCACTCCCTCTCTCCAAGGTGGCATTCTCGTCTCGGCCTTGCCCGCGCCCCTGGGTGGGAAGAGCCCGCCTTGCCTTTCCCAACACCTAGCCAAGTCGCATGACTGGTTCTAACTTCAACTGGGAAAGTTTCCCGTCTAGGAGTTCCAGGACTTTCTGGCGCTCTGCCCGGTTCTGGAGAAGGCATCTCCTTGCTCTTCCCTTCTGGTGTCCTTCGAATTCAGCCTAACTTTGCGCAGCAACATCGCGAGCTCTAGCCTTGACTTGGAGCCCCTGGGGGATCCGGCAGCGCGTTCCCTGCGAAAGCGCGGGGCCCTCGAGCCCCTCCGCAGAGCCGGCGCTGCGCGCACCAAGAAGGGGTCCGGGAGGCGCCGCTCACAACCCGCTGGCAACTCTCGGAGTCGCCTCCGGTCTCCTTAGGGTCTGGCTACTCGGTGTCCAGAGCCCCCGCGCCAGCCCCCCGCCCCCCCCCCATCCGGTGACTCGGCCGCAGGTGGCAGAGGCGGCGCGCAGAGCGGGAGAGGGGAGGGGCGCCTCGCTCCCGGGCTCTCGGTTGGCGGCTCCCGCTTCCAGCCCGCCGCCCGCGCGCCCCCGCCGCCCAGCGCCGCGCAGCGCCCCCGGCGCCCCCCTCCGGCCTCGGCCCGCACCTGCACCCCGCTCCGCGCGCCTTGCAGCCGCCGCCGCTGCCGTCGCCTCTCTCTCTCCCAGCGCGGCGGACGCCCCCGGGCCGAGCGGCGAGGGCGCTCCGGTGCTAGACCCATCGCCAGACACCCCTGGGCCGGTTGACTCCCGAGTCCCGCTCCTGCACCCCGCGTCCCCAAAGATGAATGTGAGGAGGGTGGAAAGCATCTCGGCTCAGCTGGAGGAGGCGAGCTCCACAGGCGGTAGGATGCAATAAGCACTGCAGCGGGCGCCCGCTTCCACCCTCCTTCCCTCGCAAGCTCAGACGGGGACCCCTTCCCGGCTGGGGACGCTTGTTGCCTTTGCTGCATGAGAAACAGTCACCTGGGTGGGACTGGGAAGGGGAGGCGGCAGCGGCGGGAATGGGGGTGCGAAGGAGAGGGGGTGCATGCGAGGTCCAGGTCGGGGAAGAAGAGGTGTTTGAAGTGTGTGTGAAACTCGCCGGTGGCAGGGTCCCCTGCGATCCTGTGCCTACTTTTGCCTTCTCTGAAAATTTCCCATGTTGTTTGTGCATCTGCCAGATGACTTCAGACCACACACTTCCTTCTCCTAACACCTGGGGATAAATGAGCTGAAATAGTATTGATCCTCTCTCTCCACGTTGCCTTTATGCTCCCAAACATTTCTTCATTAAAACTCTGTTTTCGTCCCCTGGTAATATACAGGCGGAATGTTTCCCAGGTCAGTTGCTTCAGCAGAACCGTATGTCTTGTTTTTGCCAGCTTCAGTTTGGTGTGTTCAGAGAAAATGGTCTTCAGTGACCCTTGGAAATAATTTATACACAGTACAGCTTTGGAAAGGTACCGGGCACTCTGTGCAAGGAGCTTGGTTTCAGGGTATTGTGCATTCTGCGAAAGCAGGGAAAGGGCACGTTTTGATCAGTTTAGTGGTATCCATAGCGAAATACGGGACGATATCTCCCACCCCCCTCAACCCAATAAAGCCTCTTCGGTTGAATCGATTTGTTTTTAGGTGGCTTCGATGTGTATAGTTTTTTAGAGGAGCCGTAAATCGGATGAAGGGTGTTGTAGGGAACCTGAGAGTGATTGAGAGCTGGACATTTCCCAGATTATATAAGATGAGGAGTCACACATGGCTATGAAAAACTTGGACTTGATGTAAAGTTGCAAGGAAAGAGGCATTTCCACATTCTACCAGTTTATATCCAGGGAAATGGGGGCCACTTCAACTTGAGTCCATCGCCCTAATTTATGGACATTGAGATTTGGACACATTCCCTTTCTTCCCTTCCCTCCATTAGTTCAGGTGGTTGTAACGAGGAGGACTCCAGTCTTCTTAGTATGTGAAATTTTAAAGAAAATGTCCTTGTAGGCTGGAAAAAATAATATGACGGTCACCTTTAAAGCTCCAAATTTGACTTGTAATGATGTTTAGTTTAGGTCTTCCTTGTGACAGTAGCTGCTACTCATTGCAAACTAAGTACGTCTAGGATATATTTTATGAGCCATACTCATAATCTTGAAGAGACTGAATTTTTTTCAGAATGGCAGTTTAAGTGTAGAGGGCTCAGTAGTTGTTGAGTTCATAGGGTCTCTGTCTTTGCAGTTCCTTTGACTCAGAATAGGGTAGGGAGCTAGCTATCCTTTCAGGGACTTACTCATGCACAAGGCAATAGTAGGTACTCAAAGATAGAGAGGGTTGTGGGATCAGAAGTCCGGGCAACTGGGTGGCTTGCATCGTTCGGCCGCTCAGCGATAACAGCTTTTTGGCTGGGCCTAGTCTTTAATTGGCCAGATGGGGATTGAATCAGCACGTCTGGTCTATTCACAGTGCCATAGGTGGCCATAATCTCTACTGGATCAAATGAGAAAGATGAAATCACATCTGGCGAGTATGATGTATTAAAAATAACTTTCAGTACCGTCTCTAGAATCAGCATGTGTTCATTGTTCCTTTGGAGAATAGAAAGATGTTGATTTATATCTTGGCTCAGGTGGACCAAAAGGGAAGTGTTGTTTTCTGGCTTGAATTGATTTGACACCTGTTTCTTGAATTGCACTCACACGTTTTTAGAGTTAATTGTTATAGAAGAAAAAAGGAAAAAAAAAAGTTTGAAGCACCTTTTTTAAGCACCTTTTTTTTTTTGTTCTTAGTGTAATTGTTTCAAGTTTATATTAGAGAATGATCCCCAGATATGTAGTCTATATTATTTTCAGCAAACATAAGCTTTAGTACGTTGGTGATTTGTGGTCAAATATAGGGTGGTCTTGACAATTCTGGGACGAAAAAAGTGTCATTTTTGAAGGTTTCAACTCTAGTTTCAATTCTTGTTTTCAAACAGTAGTCCCTGACCTCTTCTTTCCTTTCAAACAAGTGGGACATTAACATAACTTCTAATGTGACCATGATGCTTTTCTCTTGACTATATGCCTCTTGGATGGAGGTTTATAAAATAATTTAATTGAAATTTAAACAAAATTTAACTGGAGGATCAGACTGAGAGGAATGTATGAAGATGAGAGGGAAATCAGGAATTGGAGAAGTGTGTGTGTGTGTGTGTTTTATGACCTGACTCTAGAGCCAGAATACTGTGAAAACCAGTTTGTTGAGAAACACAGGTGAAAACTACACTAAAGTGAAAGTAGGGAGGGAAATGCAGGAAAGATGAGAGCAGGGTTGAGTTGCGTTGCTAAAAGTTTAAAATAAAATAACTAAAAAAGCTCATTCCTCACTCTTTTCAACAGGTAATACGTTTAATACGCTAACTGATTAATACCACTTCTGAGTCACTGTAGTTGACACTTAATACTGCGCAGAACAGAAAATGGACGCTTGTCAATGACTTTATACCAGTAGAGAAGGTTTCTCCGGAATCATAGTGCTCACTTTTACCCTCCCTCTCATCAGCTTCCACATTAACTCAAAAGCTTGCCGCAAATATATTTTTCATGTCATCGTCCACTCCCATTATTTTGCTCCCTGCTATAAAATCAAACATAATCCTGCTACTGGTGGAGATGCCAGTTCACTGGTGTATTTGAAAGAGAATCAGAAATAAGGTCAGAGGAAATAGCCCCATAAAATTGTTCATCGGTGTCCTTAATTTGTGCCGTGTAACGTAGGGATGGCAGATGTTATGTGATGTAGTCTACAGCTAAAAGTGGGGAGGGAAGTGGGTGTTTCAGCAGTTGCTGGAGGAGGTAGTAGAGTGGGCGTGGCCCGCAAATTGACCCAGAGCTGGACCTGGGTAATCAGAGGCCCCTCCCTCAGTCCCCTGTCCTTGGAATGTACGTTCTGCCCACTCTTCTCACAGCCCGAGCCATTTTCAAGGACACAGCCTTGAGAGAGTAACTTGTTGAGATCATCTGGGTGGTATACGTGACTGAACCTAGTTAAAGCCTCTATATAAACCTTTAAGAATCTGGTGGGCAGGTGTGGAGATCTCCTCGTCTTGCTTTGCCCAAGACAAGCCTTGTATTTAAGGTCACTTGCTTAGTAAACCTGCCACCAACCAATCTGGAGTGGTCCGCCTCTTTCTTTGGTCTCTTCTTGTCCTCTGTGTATGGGGCCCAGTATCAAATTTCACCTGGGAAGCTCCTGAGTTTGGGAATCAACAATTGTACAGTCAATAATCCTCTTCATTTTTGTATTGTGTGACGGATGTATCATGGCTCCAGCTTAAGTTTGGGGTTTATTAAGGATAAGGCAAACTCGGAGTAGTAATTCCACAAGGGTAGTAGTGAAAAGCCTATTTATTCTGAACCAAGGAGAAGCTTTTTATGGCACAAGGCATTATTCTGTTTTCTCTGTGGTGTTGAATGTAAGAAGGTTCTAATCAAATGATATGGTGAAGTGTTAAAATTCAACAACCCTCTTCCCCTTGCTCCGCTTTTTTTTTTTTTTTCTGGCCAATGCTTATGCAGAGTTTCATAAAACAAGGCTATAGATGGTTTGGAAATTAATGATCCATGCAATATAAAACATGTGCGCAAGATTTCTGTGGAATCGTAGACCAGATAGTAGTTGAATCTTTTGAAGGTCTATTTCTGGGCTTAAAGTTTATGGTCCTTCTTAATCTTTTTTGGTCCATTTATTTGTTTTTCTTGTCCTCTCTGGTTTTCTAGAACATATGGATAATATTGCTTTGCAATATTTCATTGCAGAGTGTGCTTGCTTACTTAATAACCTCCCTTCTTAGGGACTTTCAAGCAGATTAAAGACTGTGTGTGTGTGTGTGTGTGTGTGTGTGAGAGAGAGAGAGAGAGAGAGAGAGAGAGGGAGAGAGAAGGAGAAATGGAGGTAAAGAGGGAAAATGAATTTTTAATTTGTTCAATGGGCCTTTACCATCCTTAAAAATATTTTAAAGTTATGTAACTACGTGTGGCACTACACATTTATTCACCCTTGGGCATTAAATCACTTACTTCTTTTTCAAAACTGTTCATTGCTTAAAGGTCCTAGTGGTCTTTTCTCCATTCACATTGTCCTGAACTCACTGCAATGCTTCATGCTGTTTATCCACACTCCTTAGAAGACTGTGAACCCTGAGAGCAGAGCCGTTGTGTTGTGCCCACCACTGTGTCCCAGCATCTGGCATGAAGCCTGGCATACAGTATTTGCTCAATAACAGATATTTGTTGAATGAAGTCTCCTCCCTTGCATTTGGTGACACTGCATTATTCTCTTTCCTCCTGCTTCTCTCACATCTCATTTTCTGACCCTTATTTCTTCCTTTGCTCATTTTGTGCAACGTTGCACAAAGTTCTTTCTTCATTCTCTTCTCTCTCTCTCCTCCCTCCCTAATCTAATTGTGGTTCTGATGCATCTTACCTGGATGCAGAGGACTCCTTAGTCTGTAGCTCTGGCCCAACCCCTTTCCACATTACCAGATGGACGTTTCCATGCCCTGTTGGTCAGACCTATCAGCAAGTTTTACCAGCGCCTCGAAATCAGTATGTCGGAAAAGACATATCCTCTCTTCTAAGAATAATTTCTTGTCCAAATTTTGATAATGGTGACATCATTTTCTGAGGCAGGCAGTTATAAAATAAAGCAAAGTGTTTCCTTCTCTATGGTACTTCCTACCTTGATTCTTTCCTCCCCTTCCATGTGGAATCAGTCACTAAGCCTTACTAATTCTTTTCTGATTCTCTTCTAGCTTTTATGTCCAGCTCCCCACTCCAGCTCCCATTGCATCACTCAAGATTATATTCGTATTTCCCAGGCCGTCATGGCTGTCTCCTATTTGCACTAAGTGCCGCTCCCCGCTCACAACCAAATAAATTTACTAAAACCTGATTTGAGTCAGGTCATTCTCTTTGTATGCAAAATCCTTGCCATTACTTATGGAACTAAAAATACTGTTTTCTTAGCTTGATAGTCAAGGTTTCCATGGTGACAGTCCTGTATCCCAACATTTTCCTTCATGACTCTTCTAGGGCTACACCTTGACCTGCTAAACTGAATTGTTCCCTAGTCCCTACACATATCTCATGTTGTACCTCCTGCTTAGAATGAACTTCCTGCCCCAACATTATCCACTGAACATTGTTGAATGCTCAACATCGAACACGTCCTTCAAGACTCATCTCAAATGCCATGTCCTTTTCAGTGCAGCCTTACTGATTTCTCCCTGTCTCCTCCCCGAAGAATTACACTTTGAATTTTCGTCTGTCATTCTCCTTTTGTTTTGACTGATATCTGAATAACAAGGCAGAATAAGCTATGTATATTTGTTTGGTGTGCAGTCTTAAGTTGTAACTCCTTGATGGCGAGTACCATACATGAATTGCTAATTTTTGTACCCCTGCAGATGACTGGCACAGTGCTTCAAAAAATAGTAGGTGCTTAAAATGTAGTTACGGAATTTAAACCACACTGCCCAGTGGTAGACCCATCAGAGACCCAAAATTACAATTCACGTTTGATTGCTTGTTAAGCCGTCTACCGGAAGTGAAGTTGTTTTTTGGTTCTGTCTTTTCCATTCAGTGGGCCAGGTCTATAAGTACAGTAATCTGACACCAAGATAGTGCTCTTCTGAACTGTGCATATTCTTGCATCTGTAATTCATGACTATGAGAGTTTACGTCATTTCCAAAGAAGAGCTTAATAAGTAACCAGTGTTTTCTGTGTATTTAGAGCAATAGGCAGTGTCATCTTTGGATACTGTTGTTATGAGTGTCCCTCATCCTTAATACCTTCCAGACTTATCACCCCTAGGATTGGTAGTTCAGGGGGCCCCCAGTTAGTGATTATCACCTCTCCTGGTTCCCCTTCCAATAAAAGAGTGGAAAGATGAGTTAAGTACTCACTCTGAATCATGATTGTGATTGTCATACTAGCCGGAGTTAGTGTTACAGAGAATAGCCCTTAACATTTCCCAACCCAGAGCCTAAATGGCTACACCACCATGTCTGCCATTATCATTACCATCATCATTATCTTCATCAGATGATAAATCCTTTCACTATAGCAGTGACTGTGGAAAGGAATGGAAAAATTAAAAAACTGAAACATCATTCAGCGTATACACATCCATTTCCTCCGGTGCATTTTCTTTCATATCAGACTTCACAGAATCAGGCCGTGTTGGGAGGGAATTGGCAGAGCTGTGGAAACCATGGCAGGGCTGAGATGAGATGAGGTTCGGTTTTTTCACTCTCACCGCTGGGGCTGTCTCCCTTCTTGCCTAGTTTCTTCGCTGTAGGCTGCTCTATACACATACATATCCACATATTATTAGAAAGTCTGAAAAAAAAAGAGACTCTCAGCGTTTACACGTGTAACTTCTTTGTACACTCTGACCATCTAATAAATAATGTGAACATGGATATAAATGTGAAATTTGCCATATTAAGCACTTGACCTTCATACCAATATGTTAAGGGCTGATTTTTCTTCTCTAATGGACACAGCCAGTGTGGTTGAATGACTGTCCCATTAGAAATAGGTTGTCCCTATTATTATATTATTGACCTTTTGGAAACTTCTCTCTCCTACGTATTCTACCCTAATTATTTATTTAGGTAAAAATAAGTAGTCAACCCATTTTATAGTAACGGTGCATAACTTTTTGGTTACCTGGAATTTGGACTGGCTAGTTAGGAAAGTGTCCCCGCAGGTATTCGGGCAGCATCTGCTCATGAATAGTGAATAAAAAGTCTCTAGGGAATTTGAACTGGCAATTTTTTATAGATCTTTACTCTAAAAAGGTTTTGGAGAAGAAGTAGACTTCATCCCCAGATGTCAACACTTCTTAATATTTGAAGGATCTTTTGAGTGAAGCAGTTTATTTAAGAAATGACATTATCTGCAGCCCAAATAGGAATCAAAATCAGATTTGACTGATATAGTAACTACTGCAGTCTAATGACTATGCTTGCTTCCTCCCTTCCTCCCCCTCTCCCTCCCTCTCTCTTTCTCTCTCTCTCTCTCTCATGTCTTCATTATAATAGCATCTGCACACTGTGTTACAGATGCCCGGGTGCCCTGAAGACTGTCCCCAAATATGATTTTTTTAAACCAGATAAGATGTGACTTCCAAAAGTCTTCATGAGCTTCATAATAAAATTGGGTGAAAATAGCACATGTAGCTATTAAACTGATCTACATCTCAGAATAGATATCCTGCCAGGGGCTTTATTTTGGGTTGTAACTTTTTGTACTTTAATTAAATTTTCATTAGAATACCATGAGAAACTACTCACAAAAAAATTGATCTAGCCCATACCTTTTATCCATGTTTTGTATGTGGTAAGTGCTCCAGGGATGTGTTGAATGAATAAAAGCATTTTATATTATGGTTATACCCTAAAGGTGGAGATACCCTCTCGTACTCCAATCCATTCCATCACTGTGGAAATTGGATCATTAGGTCTTCTTGTGTCTGCAGGGAGTTTGGGGAAAAACCCAAACAATAATATAGAAATAACAAACAGACATTTCAAAAATAACCCTGTCAAATCCAGTCCCGAGAACAAGTTTAATTTAGAGCAATTTTATTTAATTCAGAAAGATGGGAACATGGGAACATAGAAAAGAGCCACTGAGTATCATGTTGCTGTCCCTCTTTCTTCACCTATAAGATGGTGGTAATTATATCCACTTGTAGGTTACAGGGATGCCTTCCGTGATGACAAAATGAGATTAATCAGCCAAAGTATGTATTTACAAAGAAACTACTTGGTGCTGGGATGAGTGAGATGTAGAGACTGCCTTTAGAGACCTTATGGTTTATTCAAGAGATATTTACTGAGTATGCACCAGGTATTTAGAGTCGAATAGGGGAGAAATAAATAAACATGTATATTTTAAAATATTCATTGCCATACAGACATAAAGATGACGTGAGATGGATGTTGAAAAGCAAGATTACCTCCAGTTGATATAAGTGCCATTCCTTTCCAAGTGGATGCAGTGAGAGCAGTGATATTGAACTTGATTTTTCTCTCTTTGGGATCTTACAGAATAAAGCTATCAAAAGAACTGAGCTCAAAATTCTACATTTGGTCTATCGTCCAATATTTTCCTGCCTTCCATTCTCCTGTAATATGGGTTTATGTGTCCACCACTTAAATACATTGTGACATTATCTAAGCCATTTTAAAGATTTTTAAAACCTATGATGCTGAGAGTCTGTGAAGAAGTGTACTTTTTTCATAAAACAAACATGATTATGATGCTTAGAGAATACAAAATGAGTAATAACTTCTATTTAAAGGTAGTCATAAAGGAACTGAAAATGCCTAGCTCTTTACTTGCCAGCTTAAATAATGTTCTGGTAAAGGCAGAGGCATTTCAAGTTAGTGTAGAATTTTAAAAAATTAAGTAGAATATCACTCTAATTCTTAAATGTGACTTTATAGAATCAATCATTTATCATAAGGATATTATTATACCTGATTTAATATTGTGAGCACTTGTGAACATCAGATTCTGCTAAGTCTTTCTTGCATCTTTTCCAAGAATTCCTCAAATACTCTTTTTGTATCATCTATTTCCCCAAACTCCCTTTAATTTGAGGCTTCCTACTGGGCTGTGCGGTATTATTGCAATCTGTTCCCTATTTCCTTTTCTCGCTTGGTCCGGTTTCATCACAATTTCCTGCTGAAGTTGTGATTTCTGAGAGAGTTGGCACAGGTTCTGAAACACAGGTGCCTCACGTTAATTTGAAGGTTGTGGGGAGAGAAATCTTGGGAAACAAGAATAAAATAATGAGAGTTCAGAACCAGGCATTGGGAAATGTGGAAAAAGGAAGGTGGAAACTGTAAAATATAGCAATATGCAGGGACACAGAGGGAGAGAATTCTCCTGCTATTTATTTAAAGAATAAACCCCATTTTTGATGGAGGTTTTATAAGATAGTTTTTAAAAAGGCAGCACATCCTAAACTGCAAAACTCAAAGGTTATATAAATACTAGCGCTTCTGACGTAAGTACCAGATTTGCAGTTAAACCATATAAGCCCTCCTAGTTCAATTAAAGTTGTGGATATAGATTCTGAATGAAAATTAGTCACTCCAAAACCTAATACTTTAAGATTTTTGTTCACGTCTCAAGATAAATACAATGTAAAATCTACAAACACTACACTGGGAAGATTGAACTGTAGAAATAATTTGTTAGAAACATTGCAATTTAAAGCACAGTTACATTTATCTTGGATCCCTGATCATGAGATTGTGGCTTTTCATAAATATCATTAGAATAGAATTTCAGATCTCAAGCAGTGACTGTTATAACTTCTTAATGCAATTGATGTTCTGGTAGTTTCAAAATACTTTTGAGGATGCTATTCAACAGTCCTTTGAAACACATTGATCAATTACCTACTATAGGAGGGACACTGCAAGTCAATATTTCAGAAAATAAAAAAGCATGTTAGTTGTTTAGCAATTAAGCTTTTAAATCATATCTTCCTTCTCCACCCCAGAATTCTACTTGATCTGAATTGTATATTGATTAGGTAGAGCATGTTGGCTTATCACATTTTCACAGACACGTGCTAACTAAATACTTTCCTAGGACCCTGGGGTAAGTCCTTGATGGAGGATATCAGAAGCTGCAGTCCCTGTCTTCTATGAAATAACAAGCTGAAGGAGCACAGAGTAGACCTTCCATAATCACACGGTTTGTTACTAAGTGATATGGGTTTCACAGAGTCACATAAAATACAAAACAAGTCCTATGTGGAAAAACCAGCATTAAACTGTAGACTGGATAATATTGCTACTCCACATGTCAGTGGGGGATTTTCCAAATGGGAGGCAATTTATTCTTTTGTAAAATGTACTAAATACCTATTATTTGTCAAGTATTGTTCTAAGTACTAGAATACAGAGATGAAAAATATCCCATGGGAAACCCTGAATCTAGTTAAAGAGATAGACATGTGAGATGGTAATTGGAATGTCAAAGTCTTAGGATAGCACTAAGCACAGAGTGCTTTGGAAAGACATATATGAGTCACCTCGTGCAGGTAGGTAGGATCACAGTAAGCTCCCTAGACTGGATGGGAATGGAGGATGAGAATGAGTTTTCCAGGTAAAGACAGCAGGTGGGATGCTGGATGTTTTAGGCAGGGAACACTGTGGTTCTGAGGCTGGTTCTAAGAAAACGTGGTGGTACAGTCAGGGGACAGTGAGAAGTCCCGTGTGCAGTGAAGGTTGGGGTAGAAGGGAAATGGGGAGCTGCAGCAGTAGTCAGCATCAGGATGTGAAGGCATCGGGGAGCTACTGATACATTTCAGTCAAGAGCACAGCATGATCACATTTGCACATTGGGAAGATTACTGCAGTGATACGGCAAATGGACAGAAGGGGAATGAAACAGTGGGCATGGAGACCTGCTGAGGGAGAATTGCAGGTGAGACACACTGGGATCATAGTAAAGCACTGGTGATGTGGTGGAGGATGGAGGGTACACATGAGATAAGCAGAGGATGAGACCAAGAAGACTTGATGATAGGTTGTAATTGGGGTTGGGGGAGAAGGAGGAACCTGGGTCATCTTCTAGATTTTTGGTTTGAGTAACTGGTGGGTGACATATATTTATGAAGGTGGGAAATACAGAAGGAGGTTTAGTTGAAAGAAAATGAGATCAATTTGGGACTGTAACATTTAAGGCCTTTTGGGATATCAAAATGGAGATGTCTGGTAGTTACTGGGCTGTAGGAATCCGGTACATAAGAGTGAGATTTGATTCTGTAGACAGTGGGGAGCCAGTTGAATTTAGGAGGAGTGACAGAATGAGGAATATTAATTTTGCTTAGCTGTGTAGGCTGCACGGTTGACAAGGATGTCATTAGGAGGCTGTTGCATTAAATGAGGGAAAATAAATGTTTGAACAATGGTAAAGGCAGTGGGAATGGAAGGGTGGGATGACTGGGAAGGAGAAAGATGGGGAGATTGGTGACGGGTGCCTCGTGGTGTCATGATGGAGAAGCAAGGAAGACAACAGGTTTTGGGGGGAAGATAACATGTTCATTTTTAGAAATATTGATTTTGATGTGCTAGGTGAGCATCCAGGTCAAACTGTCCCAAAGGCAGTTGGAAATGTGGAGTTCAAGTTTAGTTGATTTCAGAGAAGCACACGTTTATTAAGCATCAGTGTTGTGATGGGTATTGGGAATAGAGAGATAAATGAGCGATGGCCTTACTCCCAAGAGGCTGGCTATCAAACTAAGCTGGAGAGTCAAATTTGGGAGCCAGTTGCAAATAAATAAAGGTAATTGAAGACATGAAGTTGAGTAGGGGACAAAGTTTAGGATTAGAACTATGAAGAATAAGTGTGGAAGATGGGTGTAAAATCAGGAAAATGTGTGGAGAAGAAATTGGAGAGGAGAATGTTATGGAGGTCAGTGCCCCGCACACGGATGGCCCATACTTGTCAACTAATGGGGAATAAAAGAGTTTCAAAAAGCCAGAGCTAGTTAACAGAGTGAATTGCTGCAGAACATTAATGGTAGATAAAGAATGGGGTCTAAGGATAAGACTCTGGGGTCAGAACTAGGGTTCAGATACGGTGTCTGCTACCCTTGGAAGCCGCATGGCCTCTTTGTAGCTTAGCCTCTTTATGTGTGCCTGGAACATTCTTGCCCCATATACTCCATTGTTTTGCTTCCTCACTTTTTCAGGTTCCCATTAAAATATTACTTCTCTGATGACTTCATCTAATATAACAATTCAGCTGTGTCTCCCTATTCCCTGACCCTACTTTCCTTCATAGCTTTTATACTATATTTTTTCAAAGAAAAAAAATTATATATATGACTGTGATATTATTTATATATACTATAATAATATTTATATATACTATATTTTTGTGTATATTTATTTTTTTTGCTATCTTCCCTATTAAAATTCACTCAAATGTATGTCGAATGGTAAATCAATGAAGAGAGCCCATTTCGAGAGGTTGCGTTGAGGGTGAACTGAACTAATGTGTGTATCAAGCGCTCAGCGCAGTGCCTGACAAATAGTTAGGACCTGATAAATGTGAGTTGTGGTCATTTTTATAATTATTTTGGACTGAGAAAAAGCCCTTTAATCCCGAGGATGGGCGGTCAGGAGAGTGGTGAGATTGGGAGCATGGGGGCAGTTATGGAGGGAGGGAGTTGTGAGGAAGGGCACTTGCTCCCTGGAAGGGGTCAATCTTGTCCTCTAAGGCAGAAGGGAAGGAGAGGCCGTCCTGGAGGGGTCTGCTGCGGAGCACCCTGTGGAGGAGCTGGGCTTTGAGTGGCCAGGGGTTTTAGAGAGGTTTCGAGGAAGCATTTTATGCATGGCATGAAGAACTTTGTGGGGACAGCAGTTTGCAGTAGATAATGGTCTGAGAGGTATTGAGGCTGAGAAATGAAATTGGGGAGAGTCTCAGAATGGTGGATTTTATCCAGTGGACAAGGAGTCAAGATTTCTGAGAAGGATGATGGCATAATAAAAGCGACGCCGTAGGAGGAGGAGTTGTCTTGTTTTGCTGTAAGGGAAGGATGAAAGGAGGGGAGGGTTCAGGTGGACAGATGAGCTGAGGAGACATTGCTGTAATCCAGATTTTAAAGAGGATTGGCCAGTTGGGGAGGGGTGTTAGTGGGGAAGAAAATGAATTTGTCAGAATTCTTGTGGCATTATGGGTGGTCTTTGTAACTGATTGAATGTGGGTGTGGAGTTGGGTGGGAGATCAAGGAGCAGTGGGGTCAAAGATGTGCACATAAGCAGACTCCGTACTCGACTTAGGGGTCTGAGTAAAGGCCTTTGCTTATGATGATGGGAAGCTATTATCTGGAAGACAGAGGAAGGAAATTGTGTGTGTCTGTTGTGTGTGTGTATATGTAGGGCCAAAAGTACTACGTTCAACGTTATATTTGGGGCAGTAGAGGTGTACCCTGGTAAGGGGAACACCGGGTAGTTTTGAATATCCTTTTTATTGACAAATGAATTGAGGCTCAAAAGGGTTAAGCAGCGCACCCATCGCCACACAGCTAGTGATGGGAGAACAGGGGTATCAACTAAGGCAATATTAATTGAGACATTCTGGCTGCACAGAATATGCCTGGATGGGGCAGGGCTGGGGGTGAGTGAGGAGTGCCACTCTGGGCTGACCTGATATAGTTCTGGAAGGGCTGGGCTCAGCTCAGCAGATACAGTGCTTATTGCCCTGTTTTGTGGTACATGGAGTTAAAGGGCAAGTGACCTGACACAGTTCCATGTGGATTTCTAGATTATGTCCAAGGTAAAGATCCAAAGCCAGTACCCAATTCAAGTGATGCTGCGTGGGAAAAGCCTTGATACCCGGCTTTGTGGGTTGGGAAAAAGAACCATTCATGCTTGAAGGGTTTGAATGAAAACAACCTGCAGGGCCTCCCTGAGCCTGAGTTGAAGGGCTGATGGAAGTGACTGAAGTGGGCAAACTAGTGGCAGCTGAGGGTCTGGGCAAACTGGGCGTTGGAAGTGCCGTACACAGGGAAGCTTTTGAAGGATGTGTAGTATCCCATGCAAAGATATGATTTTGATTCGGAGAGCATTCTGCTTGCATAGCTGCCCTCGCTCCATTGCCTCCCCTCCCTGGACTGCTTGATTCTGCATACACATCTCCCACCCACCCTATGGACGCTGGGCACAGGCAGTCTTGCTGAGACTAACCAAATGAGAATATATAACATTACTGCAAGCCATGAGCTCCAACCATCATCCTGCATCCTGCCAGAATAAGTCATGAATCCTTTTACTACTGTTCCTTAAGGAATACAGTTTTAATTAATTGTTTGGTATCTGCCAAGCCAGAGCAAAGAGACTGTGCACACTTCCAAGATCCACAGGGGCGTTCAAATATTTGTTGACCAATGGATAATGAAGTGCCTTTAAAGGTACTGACAGAAAAGCAGTCAAATATTGTTATAACTGTTAGGTGAGCCTCAAAATTCTGCCATCATGAAATGCAATAAGCAAGCACTTAGGGAGCTCAAAGAAATTTTTCTCCTTCTCTTTCTCTCCCTCTCTCCCTGAGTCTCAGGACACATTTCACTCAATTTCACTCTGGTCAGCACATTTATTTAGCATGTATTATAAATCAGACATTGTGCTGGGTGCTTGGGGGATACAGATACCTTCTCTGTCTTCACAAATGGCTAGCAAGGAGTAGAGACCTTCAACAGTGCATTAGCAGCATGATGAGAATTTCAGAACAGTGAGCAAAAGGTGCTATAGGAACACATGGGAAAAAACTGAAACGTTTTAGGGGTCAGAAAACAAGTCCTAAAGGGAGCGTAAATTAAGTTGACACCTGAATGATACTTAGAGGTAGAAACAAGATTGGAGAACATACTTGAACTAAAAATGTCCAAAAAAAAAAAGAGTGAGAGACCGAGATAAATGCTGAAGAGGCAGATAGGGCCAGATGGTTGAGTTTGAGTTTTATTAAGGATTTGGACTTTATCCTAAGGGCAATGAGAAGTGATCAGAGGTGTTAAGCAGGGGAACGAAATAACCAAATAACTACATCACATCTTCTGGCCTTGGGCCCTACACTCAGCAAAAAGTGTAATGCGGTTATCCCAATGACCAGCAAACTGTTGATCTTGCCTTTCTGGAATCTGAAATTATTTTCTTGTTCTGTCTTGTTTTCTGTTTGTTTGTTTTTCTATTTACCTTTTCTCTTCTGCCTTGCCTACCATCTGAAATCTGATTCTTGTCTGTGATTTAGAACTCTTTGCTAGCCATGTAGTGTCTAGGTCAGCAGTCTCCAAAGTGTTCTGAACTTGTACCCTATCTGTAAAAATATTTTGAGCATGTACTTTCATTTTTATAGATTTCATCATAAATTATACACATACTTCAAGAAGTGTGCATACTAATTACTAGTAAAGCTTAACTTCTTTCTTTTCTTAGGTAATAATAAGCATGCTGGAAAGAGTAATGTCAAACCCAAAAGGTTTGATCCCAGTAACCTCTCATGAAGGCATTTCTATCTATTCTTGACTAGTATAAAGAGAAAAGTGTAATATACTCGAGTTTATAGCCTAGAACAAAACCGTGAGTGGCAAAGAACTATAAATGATGTGCAGTCATCAATGGTTAACTTCCATAAATATTTATGTGTTTACTTTTACAGACATCAAGTGTTGCAGAGGTAATGCTACCTTGCAACACTGTTATTTACTATTGACCCTTCCTCAGTGCTTCGGGCCAGTTGCAGCCATCCCCATCCCAACTGAGAACTTTTCTGCACTGTTCAGACTCTTCTTTGTCCTGATTTGTTTCTGGCATACTCTTTCTGCATTCTTAGTTTTCCACTGCTTCATGCATGATGGATGTTACAATTCCAGAGAAGGCTCAATCTCTCTGTCTACATATACCCCAAGATTACACGAGACACACATGAGCTAGTGTCCAATAAATTGAAAAAATAAAGTGGAAAACTCAGAATGCAGAAAGAGTATGTTACAACAGTATAGGTTATCAGCACTGACATATGGACATTTCCTGACTCAACCACAGAGAGCTCGCCTGTTATTATTTCTATTTCATGAACCCACGTAGTGTGGGTCTGACGCCTGCTGATTTGCGGGGAAACTGAGTCAACGCTGTCTACCCAATTGCAATGTGTAATTGCAAACCCTTTAGTGGAAACGTTCCTTCAGGCCTTCATGGGAAGGGATAGTTTCCATCAAGAAAGGGCTGAGCCTTAAATTTTGAAGAGTCTATAGGATGTGCACATGTGTGTAACCGGTGCTCATGGGGTTGCAAAGAAGTGAAAGATGAGATCTAGTTGCAGAGGATGAGCTACAATGACTTGCGAAAGCCGCCACAGTCGCATGTGTTAACATTCTCATTTCGTGTTAGACTTACTAAAGATTTAAACAAACACCTTCAAATCATGCCTCAGATTTGCTGACTGCAATTCAGTCCTCTGGAATTTATGCTCCATGAGCGTAGAGATGGGCTATTTTGTTGACTGTATATCCCATGCTCCTTGAACAGGGCCTGCCCGTAGTAGGTTCCAAATGTTTGTTGAATGAATCAACTATCACAAAAACCAGCGGAAGAGAGAGAAAAGGATTCCGAAGTAGTTAGAATAGCCTGTGCCAAGGCTCAGATTTTTATGAAAACTCAAACCACGTCCAGGGAATGGTGAGAGGATCCAGGTGGACTGAATACTGGCAGTGTGGGGAGATATACCCCAAAGTGAGGCTGGAAGGGTGGATGGTGGTAGATTCTTTCAAGCCATTGCATTTTTGCCTGGGGAATTAAAATTAAAATATGCAGTCAGTGGGGAGCTATTGAAGGATGTTAAGCAAGGGAATGGCACTTATTTGTGTTTTAGGGAGAAATGATGGATGTAATTCCATAGAAGTCAAGGGGGCTGGTTAGAAAAGTAGTGCAGACAGTGTGGAGTAGGAGACCTGAATTAAAGCAATGTGGCAGGTGGAGACAAGGTGATAGGTTCAAGAGTTGTGTTGCAGTAAGTCACTAAACATTGGAATGAAGATAAGAAAAGTAGGAGTCGAGAAGCTGTCCACATTCTTAGCTTTAACCTTCAGTGAGAACTCTTGAGGATATGGTTGTCTTAGATTGAGATACAGGTAGAGAATGTAGGAAAAAGCCAGCTAGCAATTGAAGGTATGTGTCTAGATCTCAGAAGGGGCTAGAAATACAGATTTAGGAGCCGGTGGATTGCAGGGAAAGTCATGAGAATGGAGGGAATCATTTAGGGAGAGAACAGAGCTCAGCTTGGCATCTTAGGAGACAGACTAGAATCCAGTGGCTGTCCCCGGAGGAGGCATCAGCGAAAGGAGTCAGAGATGGATCATAAAGGGAGGTAGAAGCAATGGCAGCCACGGGAAGGAAACTCTTCCAGTACTTGGTCAATTATCTTAAGTGCTTTGCGTGGTTAGGTAAAATGAGAACCGAAAGGATTTGGCAGTTAGGAGGTTGAAGCAATTTTAAGTGGGGCAGAAGCCAGATTGCAGTGGGTGTGGGTGTGAGCGAGGAAACAAAGGAGAGCAAGTGTAGGCAACTCTTCTAAGAAGTTTAGTTGTGAAGGAAAGGGGGGAGGTGGAGCAGTTGCTTGAGGGAGTCACTGCTCACAGATTCATTTAGTTAAACAGGAGAAATTTGGGCATGTGCGTAGGCATTGACCCGGCAGTGGAGAGCAGTGGCCTGAACACACAAGAGAGAGAATCATTCTTCTATTATATCACCATTGTGCCTTGTATATGGCACATAAAGCCCTTCTGCAATTGTCTATTGACATTTGAACTACTTGTAAAAATACAGAAAAGTATAGAGACTAATAAGCCCCTGAGGATTTCCTACCCAAAATTGATAATTAATAATTTTACAAGATTATTTGCTTCCAGCCTTCTTTACATGACAGCAACAAAATGTTAACAATAAAGTTGACAGCCTTCCTTGTTCCCCTTCCTGTCCCCTCTTTCCTGCAGTTACAACCATTACCATAGATTTGGTGTGCATCCTTCCAAGTTACCTTAATATCCTTTTATCTGCAAATGTAAGTGTGCATGAACTGCGTGTCATACGTTTCACATGTGCCTTATTCCTTTTGGGCTGCTGTAATAAAATACCACAGACTGGGTAGCTTATAAACAGAAATTTGTTGCTCATGGCTCTGGAGGCTGCAAGTCTGAGATCAGAGTGCCAGCGTGGTCTTGCGAGGGCACTCTTCTGGGCCACACACTTCTCCTTGTATCTTCATGTGGCTGAAGTGGGCTAGGGAGCTCTGTGGGGTCTCTCTCATAAAAGCTCTAATCCCATTCATGAGGCCTCCACCCTTATGGCCTAATCACGTCCCCCCAAACCCCGCCTACTAATACCATCACACTGCGGGGTTAGGATTTCAACATATGAATTTTTTTTTTCATTCTACAAATAGTTATTGATTGCGAGACATTAGAGAAACAACAATGAACAAAGCACACAAAAATTCTATGCCATACATCCTCAACATATGAATTTGAGGAGGGAGGGACACGGACACAGACACAGACATTCAGACTACAGCAATGTGCGTGTTTTAAAATTTGCACAAATAGTGTATTTTAAGGCTTTTTCAGTTATTATGTCTTATCAGGAGATCTAGCTGCATTGATGGATATAGTTCGCTCTTCCTGAGTGCTGTTATTTGTGCAATATTTTATTGCTATGTCTGTCTCCCCTAAGAGACTGAGTTCTTCTGGGCCAGGGATAGTTTGTTGTCATATTTGTATCCCCAGTGCCTAAATATCTCTTGTCTAAATGAATAAGTGGGCAGGTGGACAGATGGGGCTTGAGAAGGAGTATGGGGTGGTGAGGCTCTTCTCTGAGACAGCAGGGAAGAAGTCAGGTTTTGGGAGGACTTCTTACTCTATAGGTTATTCTGTGAAACAGAAGGGACTGTCATTTTCTGAGAAGTGAGTGGAGATAAGGGTTTGAGCAGTGTGGTATAGATTTATAATCTTTAGCTTAATTGGGGGGAAGATTATCCCAAATAGTTACTATTTCACCAAGAGCCATACACTTTTGGCTCACTTTATTTTGCATTTCTGAATGACCAGAACTAAGAAGACACCAACTACTAGCCTCTGAAATACTGATTTGTCAGACATTCTTCTTTGCTAATTTATATGTTCCTTTAGCATTGGGTGGAATGGGTGGCTTGTTTTTTGGCTACAGAGTATTTGGTGATTTAATTCAATGTGAAGATTAAACAGCAATTCCAGGAGGTATGGAAATAGCTCCAAATAATCAGCAAAGGTAGTGAACGCTGCAGGTAGTCAGAGAAGGATGAGCTCACAGAGGGCTAGAACGACCGGAGAGGAAGGCTTAAGGGATGGGCCTCTTGAGTTTGAGAATTGGTGGCATTTGGGTAATAGAAGCAGAAGGGAAAAGTATATCAAGTGGGTTGGCAGGTTGAGAAAGGGGAGGAGATAAGGCACATTTGAGGGCCAGTGAGCAGGATATTCTGTTGGTAGAGGATTAGTAGAATTTCCTTTGTATCTGAGATCAGAGAGTAATGGGGAATCGTGGCCCACGGGCAGTGGGTGTTGATGGAGGGGGTGGGGGGGAGGCTGGCAGAGAGTAGGGGAGCAGCTGTCAGAGGAAGAGGGAATTAGGAGAGCATCTATTTCATTGCAGTTGTACTTAATCTTCACCTTGCGTGATGATGAAAAATAGAATTGAGTGTGATTGAATCATGTAAGGCATTTGGAAGTAGTGTCCTTAAATTTAGTAAAACTTGACTTTCAGGTTGTAATAACATCATGACATACAAAAAAAAAAATCCCTCCTTCTGTCTTTGTCATGTTTGGGGGCGTCATTACATGGGATTGAGAAATGAAACCAATGCAATATTTTCCTCTTTTAGTTTATAGGACTCAACCTCTGACTCATTGGCATATAGCAAATGTCACCTTCCCTCTGTATTCACCATTAATTTTGTTTCTATTCCTGATCCCTTTTGCACTAGCCAACATTAGTAGGTCTCTTAGTAGTTTGATCAGTCATTATTTATATTATACTCTTGATTTTCATGTCATTCTCTACCACTAGATTATGAATCTGCTGTCTCATTTTTCTTTGTGTAGCAAAAACATTTGGCACAGTAAATATTTCTTGATTGAATGAAGGGAGAATTGGCTTCAAAATGTATTTCCTGATTAATCTTAAAACCATGAAGAATATAACAGAAAGTACCTCTTTAAAGATGCCGAATGGAATGTTAGGAAGAGTTTCCCTGGTACCAGTAAACTTCACTGATTCACCAAATATTTATTGAGCATCTGTGGAGTGTCTAGGGACACAGTAATGAGAGAGTCAGACAAGGTCCCTGCTGTCAAGCAGTGTAGAATGTTTTGGAGGAAGCCAGGTAATAAATAGGTAAGAAAATATCAGATAACAATACTTGCTGTGAAGGAAGGAAAACAGCATGATGGACCAAGAGCGATAGGGTGGCTACTTGCAGCTTATTAGCCAGGGAGTGCTTCTCTGAAGAGGTGAGCTATGAGCAGAGTCCTGGATCAGAAGACAGAGCCGTTTATGTGACTACCTGGGAGGGAAAGCTTTCCAGACAGAAGACACAGCTTTTGCAAAGACCCGAAAACATAATAAGCAGTGATTGTACAAAGGGCAGATAGGAGGACAGAGAAGTTGGAGTGTAGGAAGTAAGGTGGAGAGATTTAAGATGAGTCAGAAATGTGGGTGGGAGCCAGATCATGTGGGAAGGACCTTGGAGGCTAGAAGAAGGCATTTGCATCTGACTCTAAACGTGATAGGACACGATTATGAGGACTTTATGAAGAGATGTGACAGGAATATAATTTACATTTTAAAGAAGAGCACTCTGGCCAATTTATGGGAAAAGAATGGTGAGGCAGAGAGAATGGAAGCAGGGAGATGAGTTAGGAGGTAGGGGTGGTATCCCAGGCAGGAGATGTACTGGGTTTGGAATGTCAGTGGAGAGAAGTAGGAGGAGTTAAGACCTACTGTGCAAGTAGAGTTGACCAGACTTGCTGATGAGTTGAATGTGGGGAATGAAGGACACAGAGGCAACAAGGATGACACTTGGCCTGAGCTACTGCATGGGTGGTGGTATTACTTATTGACATGAGGAAAACTGGGGGAGAAGATTGAGAGAGGATTGAAAAACTAGGAGTTCAGTTTTGGATATGTTAGGGTTAAGGTACCTCATAGACATGAGTGGAGATTTCAAGTAGGCAGTTGGATATATGATAGGTTTTAGGGTAGAGGTTAGGGCTGAAGATATAAATGTTTGAGTCTTATAATATACACTTTATTTAACATTGAACCAGAATGAGGTCATTCATGGCAAAAACATGCATAGCAAAGAGAAGGAGGTGAGAACTATATCCTGGGACTCCCAATATTTAGAGGGAGAGAAAGGAAGGGCCCAGCAAATGACACCAAAGAGGTCAGAGATGGCGGAGACAGACCAGGAGCATGTGATATCACAGAAGCCAAATAGGAGGGAGTGATCAACTGATTCACATGCAACTGAGAGTTTGAATTAGAGAAGTAACAAATAATTTGTTGAATAAAAGAATGAATGAATAAAAATGAATGAGTATAGTATTAAGGGTAAAGGAAGTAATATCAGAGAGACTAAACAAACAATACTAAAGCCCTTAAAAGTAAGTGTCTTTCAAGAGGACTTTAAAAGTTCACTTATTGGAGAGGCAACATTTATGTGGTCTGAGTTTATAAAATTCCATAAGATGTGAAAAGATTAACCTGGGGTAGAATTAGACAGCTTCTAGGAAGCTGCTTTTAAATGAAGAAGAGAAAAGGTATGGTAAAATGCTTGGCAGATTTTCAACTGTAAATTTCTATTGGCATCTACAGTCCACTGATAACTAGTCAGTTAACGCTCATTTAGTTTTAGTGCCATGATAGTTGTTTCGTCTATTTTGGTATAGTTTTGGCCATTTATATATTCATTAAAAGTTCTACATACTACATAAATTGAGAATCAATTTAAAGAAAAGTTACTACTGTGTTAAAAGAACAGTTTCAAGAAGGAGAGATAACAATCTTAAGTCAGGATTCAGTGAGAATTTATCTTCATCATTTCCTTCTGTTCTTCGAATGTGTGTCCTTCTCCTGTATCCTACACGTATGATCAGTTTGTGAATTAGGCATGTTTTTAACAATAATGGAAATCTCAGTTATGACATCACTCATAAAGTTGACTTACTTGTTTATGTAACAAGAAATATGGCCCCAGATTCTCCCATTCTTCTACCATCCCTGGCATGTGGGTTGTTTATCCTTGCATTCATTGCTTCATGGTCACAAAATGACTTACACATTTTTTAATTTAATTTTTATTTTATATTGGGGTATAGTTGATCTACAATGTTGTGTTAGTTTCAGGGGTACAGCAAGGTGGTTCAGTTGTACATATCCATATATCCATTCTTTTTCAGATTCTTTTCCCATATAGATTATTACAGAATATTGAGTAGAGTTCCTTGTGCTATCCAGTAGGTCTTTGTTGGTTATCTATCTTATATATAGTAATGTGTATATGTTCATCCCAACCTCCTAATTTACCCTCTCCCCCACCTGTCCCCACTGGTAACCATAAGTTTGTTTTCGAAGTCTGTGATTCTGTTTCTGTTTGACTTAACACGTTTTGAGGTAGCAATAAAGGAAAATATTTTCTTTTATTAAAGTATAAGGCTTCACATATACCCACCCCAGTGAATTCACTCTTTAGGTCTCATTTGGCTAACTGGAGCTACAAGGATGATTGGGAAAGTGAGTTTTTGGCAAAAGGCTCTGGGAATCCCATGGTTTATCTAGATAGACCAATCATGATTGATTCCCAGAGCTGGGAATAGTGCCATCTTAAATGTAATCATATTTCTGTTAGTAAGGAAGAAAGGGGAAATGGCTGTTGGGTAGGCTAGTGATGCTGACTGCTGTGGTTCATTCATGTGACTATCCCACATTCATATCAAAACTTCTTCCCAAACATAGATTTAACATTCCTCAAGCTACACGGCCATCCTCTCCTCGAGAGTGACCACACCAAGATTCATCCAGTTATCCATCTGAGAAATCCAAGATCTCTGGGTGACTGATGGTCTTCTCAATCATATCTGGATATGGATTTTTATAATTGAGCAATCTAGTGAAAAATTAACAGGCCCCCATTATTCTGATGCAATCGTACACACAATTAGTCTCCCACTTAGCAAAGGAGAGGATGGGAAGAACACAGTCGGCCAGTCTGCAGCACACACATCTTGCTGAACAAGGATAGAAGTGTTAAGACAAAACTCTCTACTGTAACAGTGGACTAAGTTCTTTAATCATCCATTGGACAGTTTAGGTGATCTGCTCTCTGGAAGGATCTCTTTTGTCCATCATTCCCCTTGGCCACTGGTTCTGCCTTATAGGTTTTTGTTGGTATTTCTCCATGGTTCCAGTTGAGGTAAATTGTAGGTAAGGTTGTCCTTCATGGGACTGCACAGATACAGCAATACAGGTCCCAGGAAGTGAAGTCAAAAGATCGCAGAATTGGCTTAGGGGTGGGTGGCTAGTTTTTGGATTTTCTTGGCAATATCCTTTCCTCAAATACTTAGTAGGCTTCCAGTCTAGTTTTTTTTTTTTTTCCTGAAAATTTCCTGCTCTGATTACATAGTCAGTTATCTTGCCTGGAAATAGTCTTAAAATCAGAGGTTCCTTATCTTTTACCTTAATGGCCTCTACCCTAAGAAAATGAAGCTAATTTTTTTTTTAACTTTTTTTGGGTTTATTTATTTATTTATTTATGGCTGTGTTGGGTCTTCGTTTCTGTGCGAGGGCTTTCTCTAGTTGCGGCAAGTGGGGGCCACTCTTCATCACGGTGCGCGGGCCTCTCACTATCACGGCCTCTCTTGTTGCGGAGCACAGGCTCCAGACGCGCAGGCTCAGTAGTTGTGGCTCACGGGCCCAGTTGCTCCGCAGCATGTGGGATCTTCCCAGACCAGGGCTCGAACCCGTGTCCCCTGCATTGGCAGGCAGATTCTCAACCACTGTGCCACCAGGGCAGCCCGAAGCTAATTTTAAATGAGAAGCACCAGTACTGTTTCTCTCTTGGCTGGCAGAACACCTTACCATGGAAGTGCATGGGAAAGGACTCATTCCCCCATCTTATAAGCCCTATCTGCTGCTAAGCTCTAGTTTCCCCAAACCCCTCATTTTATCATGATGTACCAAAATATAGTTTTCTTCCAGCACAACTCCAAATTATAGGACTCAGAGTGTCCAAAATACTTCTTTTATCATTGGTATCTTTCCTTGATTTTTAGTTCTTCTACTCTGAGGTAGGTTCATTTCTCTTATGGGACAATTCTGAAGGCTGCAATATCTAGCCAACCTCCTTACTTTTTCCTAACACTACCACCTCAGTGGGCGTAAGGTCTGTAAACCAAGGTAAATCAGGCGACAATTTGGCCAAACATTCTGCCACCACCTGATGAGGGTGTCACATGTCCTAGCCTAGACCTCCTGGCTCTTCCCTGTTCTTAAACCGACTCCATTCAGCTAATTTACATTTTAGTGTCTATACTTGTAGCACCCTATTTATAAGAACCAAATTCTTTGTAAGTTAGTGATATTTTCCACCTGCAAGGAATAGTGTCTGCTATATCCTAATAACAGAATTTGAGGTCATTTCTGGGTGAGGGTTTTATAGTTGACTATTAAGAGAAGCTATCCTAAGACCTCTTGTTTTTGCCAACCCAGTACACATTCACTCTCCTTGTCATTGCAACTTGATTTTATTTGGGGATCTACCCTTCTCTTATTGGATATAGTTTTAATAAAACTGTCATCCTCCCTGGCAAAAGGTGACATCTGGCCTAAACTCTACCCAATCAGATGTTGCATCTCTGGAACAGGAATTTTGAATAGAATGACACATCAAGATCACATATGTGGGTTTAAATCTTAGCACTGTACCTTAGTAGCTCTTTGAAGTGGGTCAAATTCTTAACTTCACTAAGCCTTGGTTTCCTCATGTGAAAAATGGGAGTGATACTGGTTTGGGGTGTATGTTTCTATTTGAATTAAATGAGTAATGCATATAAAGTACCAATACACAGCAGTCATTACTATCATGAATGTCCTGACCACTCTAGTTGGCATGTAGAGGATGGACCACAGGGGCACAAACCTGAAGGAAAGAAGCCATATGAAGGGTCTGTTCACCCATGGAGCTGAGAAATTGCAGAGGGCTCGGTTGATAGAGGTGGACGAGGAGATGACACAAGGGTAATTTCCGATGTAGGAAAGAGAATCTATAGTATTTGGTTGACTGTTTTGACTCAAAGATGAAAGAGAGGGGAGAGCATTGATATTGATAACAAGAAGGAAAATCCTGACTCCTGATTGGTTCCAGTCCCACTCCAGACAGAACTCTGGCCAAGACAAGCTGGGTAACAAATAGGTCATTTCGGTTGTTATTTGTGGATTCTCAAAGCCCAGCTTTCCCTAAAATAGCTTTCACTTTGATTTCCAACACTGTGATCCATGCTAAATGCTGAAAGGTGGTGGGGTTTTGAAAATAATAGACTACATATTCTGTATATGAATTTTTCTTTTTATAGGTAGAATAAGATGTTGATGGACACTACACAGATGCTGTGAAATATTGATTCTGAATATTTTAAAGAAATAAATAATAAAGAAACTTTCTTTAAAGTTTTTTAAAGAAAAACTGTAATGGGTTAGGGAAACATGTAATCATTGAGAATCTCTGCTAAATGAACCCATACTTTAAATTGGCTAGGTACAGGCTGACAAGGAAATAAAGGCAGTGGTTCCTGGGAAAAGAAGTCTGAGATTGCTGATGACAGCAAGACTTTTCTTTTCCTCAAACATTTTTCTCCAATATTGATGTTTTCCAGTTACTTTCTGTACAATAACAAAAGCCGGACTGTAGCATTTTTCTGAGATATAATTTTCATAACTAGATAAGAAATAAGGGGTGTTTCTATTGGTTAAGCTGGAAGTCCCACAGGGCAGTGCTGGGGGGAAGCAGATATTTTCGAAATTAGATGCAAGTGCTATCGCCATGCACATCTTGACTCGTAAATCCATCTAAAATCCAGAAATAACACTCTGGTTACTGGCCCTGTGAGGATGGAAGGGTGTTTAACCCAAACATATGGAACCAATGCTTCAAGGACACAGTGAATCACACCATCTGAGTCAACTGGTAACAGAAAGCTGTGTAGCTCGGAATTGTCAGTGTAGAACAGCAGCTGGTGCTGTGGGCAGCGGTCTAATGGGGAAACTTCTCTGCAGGGAGACAGATAAGTGGAAAGCCTTGCACACAGACAAAACAAAATCCACGCTTGTGGTTGTTTACAGAGGGCAGACAGGCCCACAGAAAAGATACCGTTCACATGGTGGAAAGCACCAGTAGCAATTTTAGCAAAATAGAAGAGAATATAATACAGGAATGCCAAATGGTAGTCTTTGAAATTCAGTATTGGATATTAACAAGCTGCAGTTTAGACAAATCAGAGATGGTCTACAAGTCAAATACCATATGATGTCACTTATATGTAGAATCTAAAATATGATACAAATGAACTTATTTACAAAATGGAAACAGACATGTAGAAAACAAACTTATCATTGCTGAAGGGGAGAGGGGGTGGGAGAGGGATAAATTAGGAGTTTGGGATTAGCAGATACAAACTATGTGTGAAATAGATAAACAATAAGGTCCTACTGTATAGCACAGGGAACTATATTCAATATCTTACAATAAACCATAATGGAAAGGATTATGAATGAATCACATATATATATATATATATATAAAATCAATGAATCACTTTGCCCTACACTAGAAACTAACACAATATTGTAAATCAACTATAATTTAAAAAAAAAAGAGATGCTCTGCAAGTTGTGTATCCTAGCACCTGTCACACTGCGTGGCACACTATGTATTCCTTGGTGTTCGTGGCATTGAAATCAATGTATTCATGTCATGTGGACAAATTTTTACACCTCTTTCCAAAAAGAGGTAGAAGGCGTTTGAGGCTGTAAGAGGATAATCGATAAAAGGGTAAAAAACAAGGCTGAGAGTCAGAAAGACTTCCTGGATTTAAATCCTGGCTCCTTTAACTGTATGACCTGAGCAAGTTATTTCTCCTCTTTGAACTCTTAATTATTGCCAAATAGCTGTATTAATGCTTACCTACCAGAATCGTTAAAAACATCAGATGAGGTACATATGCAGAGAGTCTTGCACACTGTCTGGCACATAGTAGAATCTCAATGAAGGTGAGTTTTGTCCTCCTTATATGTTTCAATTATATGCTACCCTTTTGGAATGTACCTATTTTGGATTAGTCTAAAGCTGGAGTCGACAGCTATGCCTCTCTGGCCAGTTTTGTCCTGTTTTTGTAAATAAGATTTTACTGCACCACAGCTATGCTCATTGGTTTATGTATTGTCTACGTCTGCTTTCGTGTTACCCCGGCAGAGTCGAGTAGTTGCAACAGCATCCTTACAGCCTTGCAAAGCCCAAAATACTTACTGTCTGGGCCTTTACAGAAGACATTTGCTGCTCCCTGGATTCAAGATTCAACTGGACTTCTTTCCTTTCTTCTGTGCATTGTTTTCATATGCGTACCTTTCAATCTGTTTTCTATTTGGATCTTCTAAAACAGGAACCTTTTTGTTTTGGCAGCTTTACCACTCAGCTTTAAGCTCTGTATGTAATTTGTTACCCAGTTCCTAAACTTTCATTCATTCATTCATTCATTCATTCATTCAAAAGGGTGCTTTCAAGGCCCTGGAGGCAGTGCTGGACGAGGAAGGCGAGGCCACTGCTGTCGTGGAGCTCAGAGGGAACCCTGCCCTTCTGCATAAGCGGACACGTAGACAGAAGTGTGAATCAACAACCCTCTGAGAAAATTAACACATGAATAATTTAAAAGGAAGCTGATTTTAGAGAGAAGAGTGTGATGAACACGTGAAATCAAGGTTGGCTGAGGAGGATGGCGGAAGCCCTCTCTAGGGAAATGACGTGAGCAGAGGCTTGAATGAGAAGGGGCAGCTCGGCAAAGACCCAAGGAGAGAGCCTTCCAGGCCAGAAGGAGAGGGTGGAGCAGGGGCCATGAGCTGAAAAGGAGCTCGGTAGGTTCAAGGGCTGAAAGAAAGCTGGTGATGCCAAAAGTGTGTGGGAATGCTGGTATACGTGAGGTCAGAGAGTATATGAAGGGCGTGTTTGAAAGGATTTTGCATATCATCTTGTAGCAGACTGGAGTGTCCTCTCCCCACCCCGACCCTTGTGCACACATCTAAGTAGTGATCAAGTTCTGACCATTCCACATCCTTGACGTCTTTGAGATCCACCCTGTTTTATCACCATCTTCACAGCCACCAGCATCTTAACCCCTGGATTGCACCCAGTGTTTGCTAATGGACCACCATGGCTAGCCTCCCTCCAACCGTCCTCCACAATGCCGAGTGCATGAGAGTTGGAATTCATTCCCCTGCTTAAATCCCTTCCTTACCTTTGCCCAGGCCTCTGCTGCAAGCTCTGGCCTCTGCTGGCTCCTCTGGTCTTGCCTTCCTTTTCTCTCCACATGGAACCCTTCAATCAAGCCTTCAGGATCTAGTCCTTAAACCTTTCCTACATCTAATTCTTCCATTCCCCCCCCCCCCATTTCCCCCTCCTTATATTATTTGGCCAATTCTTACTCGTGCTTCAGTTTAAGCCCAAGTGTTTTCTCTCCTGAGAAGCCTCCCCCCAATCCCCAGGCTGATGTAGAGCACTTTCTGAGCCTCTGTTATACTCCGAGCATAACCCATCAATACCCCTGGCCTCTCTAATCTCTCACCCCACCTTCCTGGTCTCTGTAGCCCTTATTGCCACATGACATGTTATGTTTATCTGATTACTTCTATTATCTCTCATCTCTCTTTCTAGAATTATGGCTCTTTGATAGGTAGGACTTTGATTTTTTTCAGTGCTAAATCCCTGTTACAGTTCTTGGCAGAGTAAACAGCTCCATAATTTTTTTGCTGAATGAATGGTCTTAGTCACCATCATCTCCTGGACTACTGCAGAGCCCCTGCTCTTGTTTTCTCTAATCTAGTCCCTACATGGTATTCAGAGAGGAATTTTAAAAAATATAGATAGGTAAATGTATAGGCAGGCTATGGACTATATCAAAAGAAGTCAGTGTTTCTTACTGTAATGAAGGGAAAATATATTATGTCATAATATAATACGTACAGCACAATATACAAATATCTAAGATCATCTGTTCACAGTCTGTTGCCCTCTCCATCTTTTCTCACCTCTGCTTTCTCTCTAGGCTCTAGTCACATTAGGTGTACGACTAGGCCCTCTGGTCCCTGGCTGTGCCAGGCTCCTTTTGGCCTCAGGATCTTTGCACGTGCAGCTCCTTTGGGCTGCACATGGATGGCTGGTCTTGGCATGGCCAGCAACTTCTGTGCTTCCCGGGTCAGGTTGTATCCCAGTTTCTCAGAGCCCCCTTTCTGTAGAGCCCTACTCGTCCCAGCATACTCTACTCTTTCACCTGCTTTATTTCCTTTATAGCTCTCACCCAATTTGACTTTTAGATTGTGCTTACGTGACTGTTTATTGTCTGTTTCCTACACGAGATTGTAACCTCTGTGAGCACGTGGACAGAAACCAGAAATGATTTCTTCACCCTTGTTTACCCCGTGCTTAGCACAGGGACTGGTGCCTAGGCGGTGTTCAAATATTTGCTGAGTAAATTAATGACTGGTGCTCCTCACGCTACCATAAACGTCAATCAGATTCTCCATTCCCCGGGCTAGATAATAAACACCTGGACTGCAGGGGCAATACCATAATCACCCGGTGTCCCCAAAACCCATAACAATATTCAGCACATAGTAGGGACCCAATAAATATTCATTAGAGATCATAAAACACGATCATGTTGAAAAGTCAGGTATGTGCTAGATGGGCGATGACAGAAGTAATGCTGCTGTTGTAGTTACAGCACAAGTCAATTGCTGGCTGGAAAAGGGATAAAAAAAAATGGTACCACCTCATTTTTTGTACTCTAGGAGATCTTTGGGGGTGAGTTGGTGCTTTGCAGAGGTTGCAGAATTACTGAGAGGAAAATATGCAACTGCAGATGTAAAGAGAATTATTATTTGAAAGAGCAGGGACTAAAAAGATAGCATTTGGGTCAAACAGACAATAGCAATAAGGAATCCTTGTCTGTACCAGTGGGGGACTAGAAGCCTGTGATTGAACTGGGAACCATGACAATGATATGATTGAATTGAAAGATAGACCCAGCACCAAGTACTAAGGAACCTAACTGTTGCTTATGATATTAGGCAGGGATCTGGCAGACATACATGTGCTACAAATTCCAGATTCAAGATGTGTGCTCTGTGTGTGTGTGTGTGTGTGTGTGTGTGTGTGTGTGTGAGAGAGATGTGTTTTAACACCGAAACTCTCACCTACTTTCAGGACTTAGGAAAGCTTTTAGAAAGCCCACCTCAAAAAGTCAACTTGGTGTATCTCAGGATTGGAGCTGTAAAAAAAAAAATCTATTCTCTCCTTCAAGCTCAGATGGCTTCATTGCATGGGTAAAGATGCTAGGAAGTACTTAGTCAGTTAAAATGAGAGAATCCTATAACCAATTTTCCTTTTCTCCTTTAAGCCATTAAAACTTCGTAGACTATGTAAATAGATGCCACCCTGTGTAGAGAAAACCAGCATCTTGTCTAATTGTCAAGTACAGGAGCGTTTACAGTAGATGTTAGGGGCTGGATATCTTTTTATAAGCCTGCCTTATTTTAAATCTTAATTTAAAAAGCAATTACACCTTAGGAGAGACTATATTTTGAGCTACTTTAAAAAAGAAGCCCTTTCAATGTGAAAGATACAAAAACTGATTCTTTAAAAAAAAAAAAAAATCAGTTCTTTGTTTAGTCAAAGCTGTCAGCTCACTGCATACACCAAGAAAGCTCTAAACAGTCGATAAATAATAAGGTTGCTTTTCACTTTTATTTTGAATATGTTTTTAAAAAAATGGATAGCAGATTTCAGCTAGTCTTTAATTAAGGCCTCTTATTGGCCAAGCACGGGTAAATCATAGCAAATGAAGGGCTTCTGCTCTTTAAAAACATAAATCACTTAACAAATGAGCTTAAAAAGAACAAAGTCAAGTTCAAATCTACATGTAATAATAGTTCATAGGACATTTTCCAGTCTTCTGAGGAAAAGTAAATTAAACACAGAAGCTCTAAAGTAACTGGCTGGATAATCAAATTTCATTTGCCTCTTAATGCAGAGTGAGCTAGATTAGAGAGTAATGAAAAGCCTCCCTTAGATAATTTAGTTCCTTATGGCTTTGATTTTTCCCAAATTGCAGCTTTACTGAAGAGCAGGCATCTGTAGATGCCATGCTTAATCATGGTTGTTTTTAGAGAGAAAATCTGTAATTTCAGAATGAATTTTGGGGGCATCTCTGGGGCTTCACAAACAGTTCCTAAATAAGACATATTTAATTCTGTGATGAAACTAGGAGACTTGATCTGTAGAAGCATCCATTCTGCTTTGGCTTTATTTTTGGATGATCTTGAAGAGATCCAGATTTTCATGAGAAATCATTTAAGCCACTTGAAATAAAACACGCTTCTACATGTTGCTTGTGTGTTCTTCTGTTTAAAAGTTATTTTTTGAGTGTAAGCTGACATCATGTGGACTTTACAGATAGCACAGCTCGCACTGATGTTGGGGACTGGAGCTGTCTGCTCTGCTAGTCATAAGGGAAGACGCGACCCCACATCTCAGCCTCGCCTCCTCGTCCTGGGTGGCATGGATCAGTGTCTGAGCAGTGTGTTGCCGGGAAGGCTGAAGTTCCTCTGAGTTCTCCTGGAGGCTCTGTGCCCTCCCTCTGCACTGCTTTATGCTGTCAGAGTAGAGACATCTTCATTTCTTTATTCACCAAATATTTACTGAGTCCCTACTCAGGGATAAACATTGTAATAAGAGTTGGAAATACAGAGAGGTAAGCCTTTATGCAGCTTCCAGAGGGAAGAGAGTCAAGATCTGAAAAACAAAGCAAATTACAAAACAGCAGGTCTTCAGCCTGGAAGGAGGTCTATGAGATAAACAAGCAGGAGAAGGTAACTGAGTTGGAGGGGGATGGGATTGGCTTTAATAGGCTCTTCAGATGGGGTTTCTCTCAGGAGATGACATTCAAGCCAACATGAGAAAGATGAGGAGTTAGTCAAGTAAAGACCTGGGAGAAGAAAATTTTAGGCAGAGGAAGTTTGGTGTGATCTGAGGAACTTAGAGAAACTTCCTTGGAGGATGGCAAGAGACGGGGAGGATGGTGTGAGGTTGGAGAGGGGGTAGGGAATCATTCAGTGCCTTTTAGGGCTTAGCAAGGACTTTGGAGCTTATTCTAAATTTAATAGGAAACTCTTTCATTTCTATGTGTCTGATTCTCTTTTTTCCCCAGTCATAAAGTACTTTTATCGTCCTTTCTTCTGTTCATTTCCTTTCCACAAGTAATTACTGAGCATTTACCCTATATTATGCAGAATTCAGCCCTCGTGAAGTTTAAAGTCCAGGTGGGGTGATGGACATCGACCTGGATGGTACGTAATCTAGAGTTTACGTGGAATAAAACTCAAGGAAACACGTCCCCAATACACAAACTTGGAAATAACGTGGCATCAGGTACAAACAGTTGACTTTCATGGTTTGCCCAATCTTTATTCTCTGTTCTCAATTCTCAGTCCTTAATTTCTTGGGGGGAACCTCATTAGGACATGATACCTCATGTCTGTTTGGGACTCTCAGTTCAATCCACTCTATACCATGTACCATTCACAGTTGATTTTTTCTGCATTCTGTGACTGTAGAGAGAAAGTGAAAAGTATTATTTTTCACTCACTTCATACTGACATGACCCCACACTGTGTATGAGTGCATGTTGACCCTCATTTAATGTATAATGATGGAGACCCAATGGTACTAAAAGGCTGGGCATGTTGACTAGGAGGCTGTCACGGGGGAATGTGATCTTGTTGGGAAGCTTGGGGGCAGGACTCCTTAAAGAGGTGATACCTGGCCGAGACCTGAAGGTGGGGAAGCATTAGCTAAGCCCAGACAGGAGGGGAGTGTGTTCCAGGCAGAGGGCACAGCAGGTGGGAAGATCTGTGGCAAGAGGAAAGGAAAGAAGGCCAGGGTAGCTGGAGACAACTGGATCAACTCCTACTTTGTAGAGATTCTATAGGTGGATGCAGCAGAACACCACCCGGGGGACACATGAATGTTTTGTGCAGGTTATCATACATCCTGAATAAAAGAGGCATTAAAGTAAAAGAATTGCCAAACTTGCTTGAGATTCTCTTTATTTCTTAATACAAGGAGAGACTTTCAGAGTAGGAAAGAGCCACAGAGAAACTAATTTAGCTGCCTGTTTAATGGGCAGGAAAACTTGCACTAGAGTTGAAAAGGCACCTAAATCACACACAGTTAATCCAGTGTTTTTGCCAGTACTCCAAACATACAGTGGATACAATTCAAACTAGGTTTATATTTCAGAAGGTCTTTCTTTTTTTTTTCCATTATTTTTATTATTGTTTCTTTCATCACAGACTTACTACCTTATGTCTAGTGTGAGTATAAGATTGAGGAGTTATATTGGAAAACATTTTTATTGTCTAAGGAGAGCTTTACACTGAAGAGAATATGCTCACTTTATATACATGGAATTAGCGAATATTTAAAATCCTGCTTTTGCCAAGTGTTGGTGAGGATTAGGGAAATAGGAACACTTCAACACTGCTGCTTGCGGTGTAGATTGTTATATCCCTTTCAAAAGCAATTCAGCACCGTAAGATAGAGCTGAAGACACATACATCACATAGTCAAGAAGATCCATTCCTAAGTAAAATTCTTAGAGTCACGCTTGCAGTTGTGCATAAGAGATGTGTTTCAGAACATTCATGACAGTCCTGTTATGTAAATGTAAAAAGAGGTGCACAGGCTTGGTAGCAATCAGATTTAGACAATATCAGGAAGGGTCTGTAGATAGTTACAACAATTTGTGTTACGTTTTATTTTTCCTTAGGTTGGGTGATACATAAATAGTTTTTGTTTATTATTTAGTGTTTTTTAAAATATATATATGTAATAAAAGAATAAAATATAAAAACATTGTCACAATTGCAGAAATCTTAAGCAATATTCTTTAATTTTTCCAAAAATATTAGAACACAGCTGTCTTAGTCCATTCAGGCTGCTGTAACAAAAATACCCTACACTGGGTGGCTTAAACAGCAAACATTAGCTTCTCACAGTTGCAGGCTGTGAAGGCCAAGATCGAGTTGCTTGCAGATCTGGTGTGCAGGTGAGGGCCTGCGTCCTGGTTCCTGTCTTCTCACTGTGACCTCAGAATGTGGAAGGGGGTGAGGGAGCTCTCTGGAGTCTCTCATGAGAGCACTGATCCCACTCTCGAGGGGTCCACTCGCATGAACTAATCACTTCCCAAAGGTCCCGCCTCCTAATACCATCACATTGCAGGGCTGGGATTTCAAGGTGCGCATTTTGGGGAGACACAAACATTCGGTCCATAACAAATACCTAGAAGTATTAATGCAGGTTTTGATTATTTGGAGACACCCTGATCTTCAGGCTTTTGGCTTAGTGCTTGAGGGTCACTGTGCTAGACAATTGTGGGGCAGGGGGGTGGCGGGTGGGACTAGCACATTGAAGTCTATGCCAGGGGTCAGCACACTTTTTCTGTATAAGGCCAGTATATTAGTCTCCTGGCATTGTTGAAATTAAATGACCACAAACTTAGTGGCTTAAAAAAAAAGGAAAGACATTTATTCTCTTACAGTTCTGGAGGCCAGAAATCCCAAATCAGGGTATCAGCAGGACTGTGCTCCCTCCAGAGGCTCTGAAGAAATATCCCTCCTGGCCTTTTCCAGTTTCTGGTGTCTCCCAGCAGGTCTTCACATCCCCCTGGCATGTGGCTGCATAATTCCAATTTTGGCCTCTGCACTTGTATTGCCTCCTCCTCTTCTATCCGTGTCGTATCTCCCTCTGCCTCTCTCATATAAGGACACTTATCACATCATTTAGGGCCCACTCAGATAAAACAGGATAATCTCATTGTTTCAAGATCCTTAACTTAATTATATCTACAAAGACCTGTTTCCCAAATAAGATCACATTCACAGGTCAGGACATGGCTCTGTCTCTGGGAGTCATTAGCAGACTCCTACAGGGCAGGAGTAGATATTTTAGGATTGGTGGCCTATTTGGTCTCTTTCACAACTGTTCAGCTCTGCCATTGTAGTCTGAAAGTGGCCATTGATGGTATAAAAACAAATGAACTTGCTGTGTTTCATTACAACTTTACGAAATGGGTGAGTGACTGGATTTGACTGGCGGTGGTGCTAAAGTTTGCAGTCCTGGGGTTCTGTGCAAGTGAGCCCTGTACGTAGCTTAAAAAAAAAAATGATTTTTGGCTTAACAATAAGGTATTTATTAGCGCACACATCAGCATATGGTGAGATAGGCAGTCTTCCGACTGGGTGACGTGAAATAGAGATAAATCCATCACGACCATCTTATGAAGAAGCAGTATTCACTTCTGCAAGCTACCGGGAGAACCCAGATCGCTATTAGCCATAGCTGAGTCTTGTCTGTGCCTTAAGCAGTCTGGCAGGATTAAATGAGGACCCCTCATAGGCTCGTATTGCTCATAATTCCCTTAAGGTTTCAGATAGCAGAGGTCTGCATTTTCTGAGCATGTTTGGGTAACCAGCAGACCTTGGGACATGCCACAGGGTGGCATTGAATTGATGCCAGTCTTTGGCTCTATATGTGGCTGGCACAGGCTTGCACATGATTGCAGCTTCCTTCAGGCTTTCCTTTCTTTGAAAAAGCCTTCTGCCAAATTTACTATGTCACCAGCATTTTGCACATCTTCTGTGTGTGCTTCAAAGGTGCAGCTGTCACAAAGGAATGATTTCAGCATTTGGATGGTGTTAGTAAATTCTTGAAAGAATTTCCCAGAAAAGTAGAAATTTGTTAAAACAAAGGTATCTACATTTATAGGTGGCTTTATTGGCCTCACCCCACTGGCATTAGAGCGTGGGATTGGTAATGAACCATCAGAAATGCCCTAATAGGTGCAGGCTGAGTGCCTACAACCGAGATTGTCTCAACACCACCCTGTGGCATGTCGCAAGGTCTGTTGGTTATCCAAACACGCTCAGAAAATGCAGACCTCTGCTTTCCGAAACCTTAAGGGAATACGAGCCTTATGAAGAAGCAATAGTCACTTCTGCAGCTATCAGGAGAACCCTGTTGATGTCTTCTGTTCAAGAAAACTCAGTCTGATTCCACTGTTTTGACTCTTAGCTTTTGTAGTAGATTGCTTGTCTTAGTCTAAATGTTTGTGTTCTCCCGCCCCCAAATTCCCATGTTGGAATCCTAGTGCCCAATGTGATGGTGTTAGAAGGTAGGGCCGGGCCTTTGGGAAGTGATTTGGTCATGAGGGTGAAGACCTCATGAATGGAATTAGTGCGCTTATAAAAGAGATCCCAGAGAGTTCCCTAGACCCTTCCACCATGTGAGACAGTGAAAAGGTGCCAGCTGTGAACCAGGAGGGGCCTTTACCTGACCATCTGGCACCCTGATCTTAGACTCCCAGTCTCCAGAAGTGTGAGAAATAAATTTTTGCTCTTTATAAGCCACCCAGTCTGTGATATTTTATTATAGCAACCTGAATGGACTAAGACATTGCTAGACTTTGAAAAAGAAATTTGGTGAGACACAGGTTCAGTGAGCCAGACTTTGAAAACATATACCAACTGACTTCTAAGGAAAGTGAACTTAATGTTTATAGAACATCCAATTAATGCTAAGCGTGTTATTAGATCCTGTTACATACATTGTAAGTAGTTCCTTTGGAGTATCATTGTGTCCATTTTCCAGAGTAGTAAGCTGAGGCCCAGAAACGGTTTAATAACTTATTCAAATGCATAGTTACGATAATAGAAGAGCAGGAATTTGAATTCAGGTATGTCTGACTCTAGAATCCAAATTCTTATTAGGGCACAAAAATGGTAAGAGCTGAAGCTAGGGAAGGGATTGAAGACATTTTTTCCTGTTCCTTCTTTTTTTTTTTTTGGGTGTGTTGGGTCTTTGTTGCTAAGCGCGGGCTTTCTCTAGCTGCGGCGAGCGGGGTCTACTCTTCGTTGCAGTGTGTGGGCTTCTCATTGTGGTGGCTTCTCTCGTTGTGGAGCACGGGCTCTAGGCATGTGGGCTTCAGTAGTTGTGGCACGTGGGCTCAGTAGTTGTGGCTCACGGGCTCTAGAGCACAGGCTCAGCAGTTGTGGCACACAGGCTTAGTTGCTCCGCGGCATGTGGGATCTTCCCGGACCAGGGATCGAACGAACCCATGTCGCCTGCATTGGCAGGCGGATTCTCAACCACTGCGCCACCAGGGAAGCCCCTTTTCCTGTTCCTTCTTAATGCAAATCCTTATGACAGAATTTTTTCAGAAAGTGTACAAGATGTCTGAAATTGTGGACCATTCATGGCCTTCTCTGTTTCCAGCCCCACACATCGTACTCCCTTAAGGTACAAGATAGCAGTGACAGCAAAGTTTAGAGTAAATTCATTCTCTATTTTGTTAACCACTAAGTGAGTCACATTTATTTTAACAAACTGCAGAATATATTTTGAAGAGATGTGACTATAAAATTGTTTAATTGTTAAAATTAAAATAGAATGTCTTTGTTTGAAATGTATTATGAAAAAATGAGACTTCTGAAATTTATGATAATGAATAAAATGATTGGAGCATAGACATTAGGGTGATATGGAATTTACATTACTGGAAAGGGAAACACATAACTTTGTAATGGATTTGCCATTTATGATTTAATAGTTCTTTTTCCCATTTAAAAATACATATTTCATTATAGCCTATTATCTTTCCCTTTGTTGATTTGGTAAGATTTGTATAATTTACTCTGTATTAAAAAAATAATAATAAATGGGTTTAATAATATCCTTAAGCTTCTTAACACTTTTTTTTTCCTTTTTTTCCTTTTCCTTTTTTTCCTTTTCATGACACTATTAAAAAAAATCTATGCCTGCAGGCTTCCTAAACTGATTCTAAATGGTCATTTCTGTTTGAGCTTTGAAAAATCAAATATTGAAGTGGCAACATTCAATCCTTTCTGCACTAATCTTATTGGTATCAGAATTAGTGTAGCAATGAAAACATTTTGTCCATATGATTAGTAATATATCATTGAAGTTCCTTTTTGCTTGAGATGGACTTGAATTTCAGTTATTTATTATTTTATTATTCCTACATCTAGTCTACCTAAAGCGAGAAAAAAGTGTTCCTTCTATGACCTATATTATCTGTATCAAAACGATCTCTTTAAGTTTAGAAGTAGATGACTTCAGAAGGAATAAAGAAATGAGCCATCATTTCACCTACAGTTCTATCAGATTTAAACACATTGTGCATGTTATAGACATAATTAGAGATTAGAGACACTGAATTCAGTTTTATTTCTTTCTTCCCTAAAGGATATTATTTGTTAGCACTAGTAGCTGTGTGATAAAGTAGGACCTGAATGAGAAATGAGCACTCTGGCTTACTTGGTAACCATGCTCCACCATCTTGCTTAACCATTTGATGTGCTGGGCAGGGTTGCTTAACCATTTGATGTGATGGGTTGAGTTCACAGCAGTCCTATTTATATTGATTCCCTTCCAATCTAACCTGATTCAAATCCTTCTAAACTTTAACCATATTATTCTGTCCACTGATCTCCAAATAGCTCTCCTGATAACTTGGTCCCTGCCCACCTTTTCAACTTTATCTTATATCATTCTCCTATTTGTTCACTTCATTTCAGCCAACTGGTCTACCAGGGCTTCACATGCTACCCTTCCTGCTTAATGGCCTCCTATTTGCCATTTCCTTGACCAGAAATATCTTCCTTTTACTCCATAAAGTCTGGCTCTCTGCTCTCTGGGATTCAGATGGAACATCATCTTCCCAGAGAGCCTTTTTATGCCCACCCCATCTTACATAGGGGACCCTTTTCCTTCTCTGTCAGGCCATCCTATTCTCTTATATTACATCACATTTGAAAATATGTAATTTTACTTTATTTCTTATTTTATTAGACTCTATTAAACTATAAGGGCCATGAGAGCAAAGCTTTGTCTACTTGATTTACTTCTATATAGCCAGTATTACTCTGGCTATATAGCCAGTATTACTCTGGCTATAAGTTACTAATAACTTAGTTAAGTGCACTGAAAAATATTTATTAATTTGTGAATGAATAACTGGCTGATGGTATCCTATGTATGACTAGGGAAGTGCCCTGCATTCATTAAGGTGCAGCCCCAAATCTTAAATGACAGCACCTGAGCAGTCCTCATGTCTGCTAGCTCTTTCCTTCTTTGCTTAAATTTCCCAGATAATCCACATCACCCAGGCTACTGTAAAAGCACATACTCTTCAAGCATTTCAAGGGTTTCAAGTAATAAATCTGGTGACTTAACAAGGACCCAGATACAGATTCTAATGTCCCCCAAAGCCTTTTGTAATTATGGTTCTCTTAAGTTTGTAAAGTGTCTGTGGTTGGTTGTATCTCAGGTGTTCCACGAGACTTTGTGGGTGTGTCTGGGCAGATCAGTAAGCTCAGGGAAAGGATAAGGGAAAAGGGAAGAGAACGGCTCATTTTGAACATAGAAATGTCCTACAGTTTGTCAACCCACATGCTCAACTCTCCCTTTGAGCCCTTCAGTGGCCTCTTTTATGAAAACAAGAGTTTGTTGAGGGAGTATTGGATCAGGTTTGCAAGATTAAAACATGAGTATCACTAGGTTTCAGTTTACCAGTTTTAACTTCTAGCAATAAATACATTTATCATTCTTATCATTATTTTTATAATAAAAGTAATTTGTTCATTTTTATAAATTTGGATACTGTATGTAGAAGAGAATAAACAATCACCCATCATATCAGCCCCCACTTGACCTCTGAGAGCATGAACCTTATCTTGTTCAACATTCTGTCTCTAACACTTAAGTAGTGTGGGCACTTGACAAGTGCACAATAAACATTGTTTAGTAACTAACCTATACATTGCCCATGTCAGAAAATTGGTATATTCCTTTATGCATTTAAATGTACATAGTTAAGAGCAGTGGCTGCCTAGGTTGTAGGCATAAGTGGGTAGTGCATTGTCTATAGAGTTTAATGACAATAATAAGACCAACTAAAAGTGGGTCTGCTTTTCATTATCACCATGTTCGTGCAGTTTTAGAAAATGACAGTGATGAATAGTTCCCTCCCAGCCAGACGCACTCCCACACCCCCACCTGGCAACCCAAAGATAAAGAGCACACTCTGTTAAATTTTATCCCAAGCATTTTAAATAACACTTTATCATAAGCAATTCCCAACTGAAAACTTTTACAACTTCTGGTGAAAGTACGTGGCCATATATCTTAATAATCTTGAAAGTATTACTGATCTTTGAATCTCTCTTGTGGGATTCTACCTTAAGCACAGCATAAAAATGCAGATAAAAATTTAAGGGAAATGACGCTCATCCTAGCATTAGGAATAGCAAAAGTGTCGACATAGATTAAATGTTGAACACTGCAGAAATAAGCCACTTAATCATGGTATACTCATAAGGTGGACTGTTATGCAGGAATTAAAATGCCATTTATTCAGGCTTTTAAAATGGTGCACAGAACACTCAGTATTTTTTTTAAGTGAATCTGAATATGAAGCGTCTACTAACTGATCAGAAGTATGTACAATAGAGAACATACAAAACCGAAACACAGAAAAAATATATAGTTTCACTGAGAAGGGCAGTATTAGAATACTAGAAAAGTATAGATTCTGGCTAAAGTAACAGTGTTTTCAGTATTTCTGGGGACTAAGCTTTGGATCAGAAATCTAAACTTAAGATGGATGCAATTATTGTAAGTGTAGTAAACAGAAAGTATGGTTATAGAAAAGTTTGGAGAGTGACTTATAAATAATAAAATGCAGTGGGTGAGTCAAATGTGCAAAATTCTTGCTCAGTCTCTTGATGGCCTGTGTGACTCTCCTCACAAAAGCTATGGCAATTCCAGTGCAAGGTGCCAAATACACTCCAGCTTCCTGGATTGGTATTGCTCCCTCATTTAGGGGAGCCAGGAGAGAAGGCCTCTTACTTGGCTAAAGTGAAGGCAAAGGTGAGGGTTACTCATTCAGGAAATGAATCAGCCAACCACGCTAGCTCTAAACTCTCAGTAGGTTTATATCAGCCTTAGCCAGGACACTCTGGTTTTCTATTAATACTATTGCCTTTATTTGTTTTTTAAATTGAGGTGCCTCAGATTTTCTAATTACTTTTCATTGTGACTTATCTTCATGATCTATCAGCAAATTCCCTTAGTGTTAATGTTCTGAACCCAAATTTTCAGAAATGATAAAAATTATTGATTTTACGTTTTTTATTCTTATTGAAATAGTTGATGTACAATGTTACGTTAGTTTCGCATGTACTACGTAATAACTTGATATTTGCATACATTATGAAATGATCACCATGATAAGTCTAGTAACCATATGTTCTCATACAAACTTATTGCAGTATTATTAACCATATTTCTTATGCTACATATTACATCCCCATGACTTTTTATTGTTTAACTGAAAGTTGGTACCTCTTAATCCCGTACACCTATTTCACCCTCCACCCCCTCACCTGGCACCTCCCACTCCCCAGCCCCCTTTTGGCAAGCACCTGTTTGTTCTCTGCATCTATGATCTGTTTTCATTTTGTTTTGTTTTGTTTTTTAGATTCCACATATAAGTGAGATCCTGTGGTATTTGTCTTTCTCTGTCTGACTTAGCATAATAACCTCTAGATCCATGCATGTTGTCACAAATGGCAAGATTTCATTATTTTTTATGCCTTAGTAATATTCCATTGTGTGTGTGTGTGTGTGTGTGTGTGTGTGTGTGTGTGTATATGTATGCCACATCTTCTTTATCCATTTATCTATCAGTGGACACTTAGGTTGCTTTCATATCTTGGCTATTGTAAATATTGCTACAATGAACATTGGAGTGCATATATCTTTTCAAATTAATGTTTTAGTTTTCTTTGGATAAATATCCAGAAGTAGACTTGTTGCATCATATGGTAGTTCTATTTATAATTTTTTGAGGAGCCTCCATACTGTTTTCCATAGTAGCTGTACCAATTTACATTCCCACCAACAAAGTAATACACATCCTTGCCAATATTTGTTATTTGTTGTCTTTTTGATGGTAACCATTCTGAGAGGTGTGAGGTGGTATCTCATTGTGGTTCTGATTTGCATTTCCCTGACGGTTAAGTGATGTTGGGCATCTTTTCATGTGTCTGTTGGCCATCCATATGTGTTTAGAAAAATGTCTTATCAGGCCCTCTGCCCATTTTTTAACCAGGTTGTTTATTTTATTGATGTTGAGTTGTATGAGTTCTTTGCTATTTTGGTTATTAACCCCTTGTGAATATATTGCTTGCAAATATCTTCTCCCATTCAGTAGATTGTCTTTTTGTTTTGTTGATAATTTCCTTCAGTGTGCAAAACCTTTTCAGTTTGATATAATCCCATTTGTTTATTTTTGTTTTTGTTGCCCTTGCCTGAGGAGACATATCAAAAAAATGTATTGCTAAGACTGATGTCAAAGAACCTACTGACAATGTTTTCTTCTAGGAGTTTTATAGTTTCATGTCTTATATTTAAGTCTTTAAGCCATTTTGAGTTTATTTTTGTAGATAGTGTGAGAAAGTAGTTCAGTAGGATTCTTTTGCATGTAGCTGTCCATTTTTCCCAGCACCATTTATTGAAGAGGCAGTCTTTTCCCCATTATATATTCCTACCTCCTTTGTCATTGATTAATTGACCATAAATGCATGGGTTTATTTCTGGGCTCTCTGTTCTGTTCCATTTATGTATGTGTCTGTTTTCGTGCCAGTATCATACTATTTTGATGACTGTAGCTCTGTAGTATAGTTTGAAATCAGAGGGCATGATACCTCCAACTTTGTTCTTCTTTTTCAAGATTGTTTTGGAACCTATTCCAGGTTCTTTTGTGTTTCCTTACAAATTATTTGTTCTAGTTTTGTGAAAAATGCCATTGGTATTTTGGTAGGATTGCATTAAATCTGCAGATTGATTTGGATGGTATGATCATTTTAACGTTATTAATTCCTTGAATGCATGAGCACAATATAGCTTTCCATTTGTTTGTGTTGTCTTCATATTTTCAGCATCTTATAGTTTTCTGAGTACACATCTTTTACCTCCATGGTTAGATTTAGTCCTAGGTATTTTATTCTTTTTGATGCAGGTGTAAATGGGATTGTTTTCTTAATTTCTCTTTCTGCTAGTTCATTGTTAGTATATAGAAACACCACAGATTCTGTATGTTAATTTTGTATCCTACAACTTTACTGTATTCATTGATGAGTTCTAATAGTTTTTTGGTGGCATATTTAGGATTTTCTACGTATGGTATTATTTCATCTGCAGTCAGTGATAGTTTTACTTCTTTCTTTCAGTTTGGTTTCATTTTCTTTCCTTTTCTTGTCTGTTTGCTGTGACTAGGACTTCCAATACTATGTTGTAGAAAAGTGGTGAGAGTGGGCATCCTTGTTTTGTTCCTGATCTTAAAGAAAATATTTTAGCTTTTTGCCATTGAGTATGTTTGCTGTAGGTTGTCATATATAGCCTTTATTATGTTGAGGTCTGTTACCTGTATATGCAACTTGCTGAGGGTTTTTATCATTAATGGATGTTGAATTTTTCAAACACTTTCCCTGCATCTGTTGAGATGATAATATGATTTTTATTTTTCAGTTTGTTAATGTGGTGTATCATATTGATTCACTTGTGGATACTGAACCATCTTTGCATCCTGATGATAAATCCCACTTGATCATGGTGTCTGATCCTTTTCATGTATGATTGAATTTAGTTTGCTAATATTTTGTTGAGGATTTTTGCATCAATGTTCATCAGTGATATGGACCTGTAATTTCTTTTTTGTGTTGTCTTTGTCTGGTTTTCATATCAGAGTGATGTTGGCCTAAGAGAATGAGGCCAACATCACCCTGATATGCGGAAGGAATACATCAAAAAACAAACAACCAAACCAGTTGTTTTAGGTGTAAGGTTAGGTTTTGTCTTGTTCCTTCATTAGGAACATATTCCTCTCTCTCCTCATTTTACCTAATTCTCTGTGCTTATTTCTGTGTATTATGTATGTTGGTTACCTTTCTCAGTCTTGGAGAAGTGGTCTTATATAGGAGATGTCCTATGGGGTCCAGCAGCACACTCCCCTCTGGTCACCAGCTCTATATGTTCTAGGGGTGCCCCCTGTTGGGCTGCATGGGCGGTTCTGTTGTGGCATGGCCAACTACTATGGGTGTGCTGGTGGGCAGGGCTAACCCCTGTCCTGGTTGATTGCCAAGCCCTGTCTTATTTGGTGGTTGCTGGCCCACTGGTTGGGGCTGGGTTCTAGTATGGCTGGCTACACGACCTGGGGGTGCCTGGGACTGGTGCTGGTCCACTTTCGGTTGGTCAGTCTCTTGTGCTAATAGTTTAGACAGAGGACTCCAGATGGCTGCCGCCAGTGTCTGTGTCTCCAGGGGGAGCCCCAGTTGCCTCCTACTTTTCCAGGAGGTGCTCCAAGATTAGCAAGTGGGTCTGAACCGGGCTCCTTTCGAATTACTGCCTTGCTGGGACTTAGAGTGTGTGATTTTGCACATGCCTTTAAAAGCAGAGTATTTGTTTCTTATAGCCCTCTTGATCTCTTGTATGCAAGTCTCACTGGCCTTCAGTGCCAGACTTCTGGGAGCTTCTCTTCCAAGTGCAGGACCCACCCCAGGCTGGGGAGCCTGATGTGGGGCTCAGACCCCTCGTTCTTTGGGGAGAAACTCTGCAGTTATGATTATCCTTCTGTTTGTGGGTTGTTAACACAAGGGTGTGGGTCTTGACTATACCATGTCTCCTCACCTGCTATCTGTCTCATTGTGGCTCCTTCTTTATCTTTAGTTGTGTAAAATCTTTTCTGCTAGTCTTCATGTAGTCATCGTAGATAGCTGCTCTGTAAATAGTTGTAATTTTGTTGTTTCCATGGGAGGAGGTGAGCTCAGAGTCTTCCTGCTCTACCATCTTGGCCACAACTTACTGATATGGTTTTGCATTTGAAATGCAAAATACAACTTCATATTTTCCCACCATTTTAAAAAACTATTGTTATTAGAAGAACAATCAAAGGATTAATGATCAAATATTGTTTAAATAGTTAGGTTTTAGTTTATGGGACAGAATAACTATGAAATATAATGTTTCCAATCTCAACAAAATTCTGAATGTTTTAGCGTGATTACTGGAAGTTCTACACAGTTTCCATTGTAAGGACCTTTCATGGTTTCTCTTTTTTTGTTGCTGTTGTTTTTTAAAAATTTTCTTGCCCTCCGAACTCTAACAGATAGAAATTGTGGCTCTTTCACTTTCATATTTCACACTGCAGCATGTTGCCTAGAACTTATTTATAAAGGAGTTAAAATAACACTGAATTATGACTAGGATAAAGTTTTAAGAACTTCTTTGTGTTATATAAATCTATTTACTGTTTGAGGATTTTTAGAGCAAGAAAAAAAGTTTGACACTTGGGCTAGAAGGAAGTGAAGTTGAAGATCTCATGGCCAATTAAGTTGCTATGTAAATTAGAAACAATTTTTTAAAGGTACGTTATTCTTTTGCTGTCTTATCAAAATTCCTGAAATACTGGAATGTTGGCAGAAGGGAAAATATCTTCTTAGTCCCAAGTCCCTATTTCTATAGTCAATATCTTTGCTGACTTTTCTTGAGGATTGTAAATATCCTCTTAAAAATGAAATGTGGCTGAAAGGCATATTGTTCCATTATTTTAAAAGTAAAGTGTAGATTTTAAAAATCTATTATATAAAGCTTTATACAGAAATATCACACAAGAGAGAATGAAGAGTTAAATGTAAGAGAGAGAGGCAGTGTTCAATCTATAATACTACAAACAAATATGAGCATGCCATTTCCATGATTAAAATATTTCAGTGGTTCTACATTATTTTATGAATCAAGTTTAAAATATTTTACGTGATCATGAGGCCTTGCATTACTCAACCCCAACTGGCCTCATTCACATTAACCTCTGCCATTCTCCTCCTTCTCTCTTTCTGTCTTCCAGCAATCCAGGTCTTCTTTTATATCCTAGAATGTGCCATGCTACCTCTTACTCCAGGTTCATTGCAAGCACAAGTTCTTTTTTTTTTTGGACTCCCCCCACCCATCCCCAGTAACCACCTATCTGTATGCATATACTTGTTCTTGTCTGGATCCCTAGACTCAGATCCCCCTGAGATGTGAACTCATAGCGCCTTGCACTGTTCCTTCAAGTATGTATCACAATTGTAAATAAATTGTATTGTTATTAGAGTTAACTGTCAATTCTCTTCATGATAATGTCAGTTCTAGGAGTGTAATGATTGTGTCTGTCTGCATCATTTTTTATCCGTGGTTTTAAATGCCAGGCAAATAGTAAATGCGTGTATGTAAAATGGAGAAAGTTATAGACTTCGTCATGTAGGAGAGTTATAAGGAGGAAATGAGACAATCTGTGTAAAGAGTTTAGCCTAGGTTAGAACAGACTGGTTTGTTTTAAGACACCTAGAACCCTGGATTGGTGGCAAAGCTTCACCAGTACAGACTGGACAGCTTTCCTCCCCACCCCCCTTTTGACCTAGAGAAATCTAGGGATGCCTAGGTGATTCAGAGAGGGCACCATAGAATTTATTATGAAGCAAAGTTAAGGCACTTTGATAGAAAGATGGGAGATATTAATCAATCAATCAGTGAATGATCTGAGCTTTATTGAGTGTTGTTGGTGACAACCAATTGTAGGTGGACAGGGGATGGGTTTTTTCCCCATTCCCGATCAGAGGGCAGATGTTATGGGCCACTTTCTGTTTTTTTTCCTTATTAATTTTTTATTGAAATATATTTGACATATAACATTATGTAAATTTAAATTGTACAACGTGCTGATTTGACACATTTATATATTATAATATGATTGCCGTTGTAGTGATAATTAGCACCTCTGTCATGTCACATAACTATCCTTTCTTTTGAATGGTTAGAATAATTAAGATCTAGTATCTTAGCAATTTGGATGATTATAATACAATCTTGTATATTTCACTGTACTGTGCATTAGATCTGTAGGACTTATTTACTACTCATTGCAAGTTTGTACCTTTAAACAGCATCTCTCCTATCGTGCCACTCTCCAGCACCTGGTAACCACCATTTTACTCTGTTTTTACAAGTTTGGCTTCTTTAGATTCCACACAGAATTGATATCATACAGCATTTGTCTTTCTCTTTCTGACTTATCTCACTTACCATGTCTTCATGGCACAGATGGCAGAGGGTTCTTATCTTTCATGGCTGAAAAATAGTCCATTGTATACATATACACTACATCTTCTTTATTCATTCATCCATTGATGGGCACTTAGGTTGTTTCCATATCTTGGCTATTGGTGAATAGTGCTGCAGTAAACATGGGAGTGCATATCTCTCTTCAGTGTCTTGTTTTCATTTCCTTTGGGTGTATATTCATAATTGGAATCGTGGATCACATGGTAGATCTAATTTTAATTTTCTGAGGAAGTTCCATATTGTTTTCCATAATGGGCCACTTTCTAATTAGTTTCGTTTTGATTATGAGAGGTATAGTGTGATCACTTTCTTCTTATCATGATTCTCACTATCATGACTGCATCATTGTCAGGACTGTCACTAGCCTAATGAAATCCAAAAGACATTAATAATAACTTAACATTTGAGCATTTATGTTATGCTAGATCCTATTTTAAGTGTCTGAAATGTATGAACTTATTTAATTCCCACAGTGATCCTATGAAATCGGATTATTATTCCTAATACTGAGACAGGCTGCCCTGGTTACATAGCTAATAAATGGTAGAACTGGGGTTTGAATTTACGAAGTGTACCTCTTAGCGGCCCATGTTTCCACCACCGCACTGCTAACGAAATGGTTCTAAAAGCAACAGTGTTGTTCATTGCACTGTTAAATCTGTATTCTGACTGCCATTTGAGAGTTTTATCCTTTCTCCTTGTCACATACCAAGAGAAAAAGAAATGTATGTTGAAATCAATTGTCTGTCCCAATTTGACTGAAAGTGACCTCATCATCCTAGGTCTTTGCTCAGTCAAGGTTATCCTATCACCAAAACAGAAAAAATAAAAATAAAAAATAAAAAAATCAGGGCCTATTAAGTCTAGCAAGACATCCGTATCAAAGTTGTTCCACGAAACTCTCCAATCCATCACCTTCTAGTTTAGAATTGGGGAAAAAGTGGTGGTCCCGTTGTATGTGGAAAAGACCCTCTGCTCGCATGGATAACAAGGGGAGAATGTCAGGGGAAGAAGAGAGAAGAAAACACGGGTTAGAGGGCAGTGGACAGTGAGAGGCAGCTGCAAAAGTAAGCCTCGGAGGATGGAGAACAGCTCTACAGGGAGGATAGTCAGACACCCAGATGCCTGTAAGAAGCAACATGTAGGGAAGAGGTTGAGTACTAAAATATCAAGACGTTTAACTCAGCGTATTCTCTTTACTAAGTTGTGGAAGGACTTCAGCCGTACACTGCATAAGAGGAAAAAAATGAAGGTTTTCTTTGAAAATAAAAAACAGCCAAAATAACTTTGGTTGAAAGTGCTAATACCTTAACCACGTCAAATAACAGGGCAGTACCAAACTTTTTATTTAAATTATTTATAAGTGATAAAGTAACACTAATCAGAATATGAATTTTTAATGTTCACTCTTGAATAGTCTATAATTCTCTGCATTATGTCTTTGATGACACAATTGGCTGAAAATGGAAAATTCCATCTTATCCCAGTATTATTACTCAGTGACTTCTTTGTAATTTCGGTTTTTCTTCAGGTAGTCTTAGTCACAAATGATGTACCTATTATCTTTGTGGTGCTTTATTGTTCAAGATAGCTGGAAATTGATGAACTACACCTAATTAAATTCAAACAAGTTTCTAAGAAAAAATCTAAGCAAGTTTCTAAGAAGTTGAATTAATAAGTGGCTTTTCATTGTTTTTTTAAATTAATTCACATTGTCACCTAGTTGACAAATTCTTCCAGACATATATATGATAAAACTGTAGGATGCAACTAGAATAGATTCTTTTCAGGCTATGAATAATGCTAACCAGGATCCTAAAACAGGAAATAAAGGCAACTCTTAATATGCACATAGCAGCATTAAAAATTCAATTCAGCTGTAACCTACTGCAGCACTATATGTTGGCCTATAAAAGTCTCACGCAAATATAGCTTTACAGATTCAATGAAGAGTTGTTAGTTTTAACTGCATTTTAACAACTAGACCACATAGGATCTATGGGCTTACCTTTGGCTAGAGAAAATGATCTAGTCTCAAAATGACTGATCTGTTACATTCAGTAATTATTTATTCAGTGCCTCCTGTTGGGGCATATTATACACAAGCAACATGCAAATGTTGGATTGCTTTGCTATGAACCCTTTCTTGTGTGTAATGACTTTAAGTAGAAAATTAGAAATTAGGGGGAGAGAAATGAAGCAATTAGAATGTCATAGAGATTCAAAGAAAAACCTCAAAAAAACATTCTGACTTTATGCATTTTACTCTTTGGTGGGGATTGATGTATTTCTTGAAGTCTAGCAATTTTATAAGCCTAAAGAGTCATGCTATTGAAACAATGTACTATTAGCAACACAAAAAGGATGTCAAAAGAAATATTACCAAAAACTGTTCCAACATCTGTTTTTCATTTCCTCAGTGGAGGCAAAACAAAACCAAAGCATAAGTTGGATCATGATTCCTGGCATAGATATGCAATGGCATATATTTAGACTTCGGATATTACTATGAAGATGTTCTGCTCTTACAATTCATTTGTGAGTTTTTCACAAATAAAAAAGTATCTTGCTTCAGGGTACCTGGTCTAATATGAGATGCCTTTTGGCTCATCGTACCTTTTGGCCCTTGCATACTCTGAAGGTATTTGTTATTCCACTGCATTAGACCTTTCTGAAAGTTCATTGTGTCTGCATAACTTGTGACTGGCGAAATGCAGATGGAGAGCACGGATCCCAGAAATGAGCCTGAAATGGCATATGTGTTAACTTATTTTCCCTGTTTTTTGTTTTTAATTTTTATTTTATATTGGAGCATAGTTGATTAACAATGTTGTGTTAGTTTCAGGTGTACAGGGAAGTGATTCCTGTTATACATATACATATACATGTATCTATTCTTTTTCAAATTCTTTTCCCATTTAGGTTATTACAGAATATTGAGCAGAGTTCCCTGTGCTGTATAGTAAGTCCTTGTTGGTTATCTGTTTTAAATATAGTAGTGTGTACATGTCAATCCCTGTTTTCTAAATCAGTGGTCCAAAACCACTGTCACCTGTGGAGCTTCTGAAACTGGAGATGCACTGGTCCCTCCCCAGACCTATGAATCAAAATCTCTAGGGTGGTGGTGGGACTAGGGCATCTATTTCGCTGTCCTCGTTCATCTCCTTAGGTGAATCTCACAGCTAGGGTTGCAAACCACTGGCCTAAATAATTGATAGTTGTACAGAACTTGATAATTTACAAAGCATGTCACAATTTTTAATCTCACTTAATCTGGGGAGATGGGCATCAGTCCTGTGTTATAGACAAAGAATTCAAGCTTTAAGAGAGGTTAAGGGATTACCTAATAATGTACATCCTAACTTTAAGTCTAGACTTCTGATACAAAATCACTGGCTCTTTTTCCTTTTGACTTTTTTTGGGGCCATAATATACAGACAGGAAAAAAATCGCAATGCCATTAATGTACAGCCCAGTGAATTTTCACAGACTGAACATACCTGTGTAACGAGCTGCACAAATGCCCTCCTCTGGCCTCCTCCAATCACTAATTACTCTCACGAGAGCAGTCACTATGCTGGCTTCTAACAGCATTGCTGAGATTCATCTACTGTTTTGTATTCAGATAAATAGAATCACCCAATATGTACTCACTTGTGTATACCTTCTTTTAATGATCATTACGTATGTGAGATCCACCCGTGTTGTATTGTACAGCAATGATTAATTTACCCTCACTGCTTACAGTGTTTCTTTGTGTGAATATACAACACTTATTATTCATTCTAGTACTGGTGGAAGCTTTCATAGTTCCAATTTTCATCTGCTGCCAACAGAACTCTCTCAACATTCTAGAGCATATCTTTGGTAAACATGTACGTATTTCTATTCAATATATACCTAGGAAAATCTCGAGCTTTTCAAATTGTAATTTTTAAATTTTAAGTTGGCAGAAATCAGCTCTAGCTCTTCCCTTCCAAACCTTTCTTTTCTTTTCTTTTACTTATTGTAATTCTTACCACCATTCCCAACTTCATCAATCAAAACCTCTCTGAAATAAGGAAAAGGCAAATTAATTTACTCTAAGATATACCATGTCTATTAATTCCAAACTTATTTCAGAGGATAGTATCTTGATTCAAAGAGACAACTTTCTGACTGTGGAATTTCAGAGCATAAGATCATCGTAGGCAGAGTTAAGCAAGTGGTTTTCTCTTATTTGGATAGGGAATTTTGTTTTAAAATTTTTTGAACAAAATGTTTTGAGGTAACACAAAGTGATTAAATAATTAATTGGTTACTCACGAACTATTGCTTGATTATGTATACTTAGACAGGTTTACTAACCCCTTTACGTCCCAGCCCCATTCTATCAAATACCACTGATCAGAGTATGTCAACTGCTCTAAGAGTGTGTTCATACAGCCTCAGTTTCAGCATCATTGTTCCTCCTTCAGGTGTTTGATTGCCCGGGGTCCTTTTCTTTGGATCCTGAGGATGCTGTGGGACTTCTCTATGGACTCTCTTCCATGGACCCTAGATCCTTAGCTTTAAGGTTCATTGATGTCATTAAGTCATATTAAATATTTCCTGGTGTCTTTATCCATGGAGCAGGAAGGGAAGTAAGATTGACTGATGGCAAGTGCATGGGTTTTTTCAATAGGAAAAGTAGTTGCTTTTCTAGGCATTAGTTATCTCAAGTATGAAACTGGTATAGTATTTCCATTAGATTAAATAATGTAATAGATATTGCGACCTTATTACAAGTATTTGGTGCTGAATAAATGGTATCATTAATAGCTGCTGAAGGTCTGGGACTATGTCTTATTCATCTCTATAATAGTATTCGGTAGGAGGGTGCTTGTAAATTTTTAAGGGAACTTGTGATTTATATAAGTCCTACTGGCTGGTGAATAATATTCTCATGAAAGAGGAAGCTCCTTTTCTCCCTGGCCCCTTTGCCCTTCTGGATGAATACTGAATTACTAACAAAACTGTAAAATCTGTCTTTAAGCTCTCCACATCTATTCCCTGTAGGAGAATATTTCCAGGTAACAGCGTCACAGCTAGGGGATTCAGGTAGGGTTAGGCTGTATTTGCACAAGAGTCAGAGCATATTCTACAAGTGCAGAAATAATTATGTTAAGGATATGATCATTAAGGAGTTTCAATAACTTAAATTAAGCTTTGTCCGAATCGTCAGGTCTACCTCTGGTCAAGCAATCTTAATAAAACCAGCTGAACTATTTTAATTGCTTTTCACCTCCTAGTCTTGGATTCATTGTTAGCTATTAATTTGCCTCTGAATGGTATGAATTGTCACATATGGCAAATGGGATACAGGCCTTCGTTTAGGAAGTGATCATCAATAGACATTGACTGTGCTTCTATCACAGTGAATCCAAATATCATCACCAACACCACTGGCAATTCTGCCACCAAAAGTACCAACAATTCTACCATGCATACCACCACCAATTGCACCACAAATACTACCAACGGTTGCAGCACCGTAAACAATTCCACTACCTAATAACACTAGCAGTTTTGTCACCAGTACCACCAGCAACTCCAAAACCAATATTCAAACTGACACTAAAGGTCAACAAACATGCTAGGCTCTGGGAGCCCACATGGACAGAACATGGTCCATGACTTTACTGTGTACATAGTTTAATGGAGGAAATACAAAATTGGCATTGTTTGATCCTGCTTTGCCTACCTGGCCCCATATGTCCTTCCTCTTGAGATACCCACAGCTCTGCTCCTCACACATTTTTTGATAGCCACATTAGCTAGTTCTAAATACCAGGGGTTTTCCTACTTAAAGACATTTGCATCTACTGAAGCCTCTGCCTGGAGTAGTTTGTCTGTGATCTTTACAAGTTGAAACCCTTCTCACACTTAAGTTCTTTGCTTAAATGTCACTTCCCAAGACAAACCTTCTCTAACCTCCCCTGTACATTAGGACAACAGGGATTATAGTTTGTAATTTGCATGGTTGATCAGCATTTGAGGTAAATGAGTAGTCAGTATCTAGCATGATGCTTGTAGGTAGCTATTAGTAGCAGTAGTAAGAGTAGAACTGGACAGGTGATCCATTTGACTGGAAGTAAGGAGTCAAGCTGGACATGAAACCAAAGCCCAGGAGGCTAGAAGGACTCACAAGAGAGACAGAAGTTTCAGGTCAGAGGTTGGGAGGCAAAGCCTGGAACAGTTACACGAGCCACAGAGAGGGAACTAGTTCTAGACCAGTTCTGAGGCAGGACAGAGCCCTTTGGTAGGTGCTGGATAGTTAAAATACTGTGGTTGATGCAGTGGAACAGCACATACAAAATATGAAAGTAACAAAGGGGAGGGTATATAGTGAACTACTTCTGGTACGATTGAACCCGAGGGTGAAAACAAACAGTTGTTGATGAGAGTGGCCCCTAATCACCATATGTGTCATGGACCTTTCAGCAAGTCTTGTGTACCTTTCTAATTTCCTTTTATCTCCTTTTCCTCCTTGGGCTCACAGGCTTTGGGTACAAAGTTATTTCGTAAATGTGCACTTGAAGTTTTCACTCATCTTTACCGCAACTGATTCCTCTGAGTCTAGGCAAGATGAGTAACTCATTAGTCAACAGTTGTATTTTTGTTGCTGTTCTGTTAAAAGATAAAAATTATCCAACACGCTTTGCATAAAATTCCACAGAGAATATTCCTAAGTAATTATTCTGACCCACGCCAGTTTCTCTCCTCTTTAACATATTCTGTGTATGAGTCAGAGTGTTCAACTTGTCTTTGATTTATCCTTGTTCAGAGTTAGGTTAGTGTAGTGGAGTTAAGAGCAAAGATTGTGGAGCCAGACCACTTGGTTTTTGAATTCCAGCTCCAGGTCTTACTACCTGTGAGACCTTGGATAAGTCATTTAACCTCTCTCTGCCTTAGTTTTAACTATTACACCACTCTGTAAAGTAGTACTAATATTCATACCTAATACTCCATAAGCCATAGAGTATGGCAATATAATGAAATCATGAACATGAATCAGCTAGAACAGTACCTGGAACATACTAAGTGCTATACAATTATGAACTATCATGATAACAAAACACTAGATAGGAAGTTTTAACAGTTTTTTGTAATTGTCCAAAGTTTATGTATGAAAGTCAGAAAGTAATTGCTAAGACTCTTCTATAAGCTCAGCAACTGTTCAGCAAAATTAACTGGTTTCAATCATCAGCAATGTTTTCTTCATGGGTTAGAATATATCAAAGGTAGTAACAACCTCTTTTAAGCTTTTCTGTTATGTAACCTCATCTATAATAATAACTGTGTTAGTTAAGGAAATCATTATTCAAAGGACTGAATCATCTACATGCAAATGAGTTTAGCATAATTTCCTTAAGCACGGTAATCATTAAAGACAGAAAATTCAGTTTCTTTCATAAGTCTATGTGTCTGAAACAATTTAGCAAAATAAATGGGGGGAGGGGACAATCCAACATTTCAAATATCTTAGTGACATCTTTGTAAAGTAAAATTCCCTGTCCTTGGCAATTATCATCTACCCTTAAAAACAGCATTTCCTATGTATTTTGTCTCAAGAGTATATATTTTTACACAGGAAAGTCAGTTTTCTTTTTTGAAAGGTGCTTAGGCTTTGTCCTGAAGCTGACAATTATGTCAAAAATTCGCTACTTGGGGCATCTTTGATTAAGACTAGGGCTTTCAGCATATTTCCTTACTGTGTGACTTCATTCAGTCTTTTCAATGTCTTCAGACTTTTTTGTTTGTGCATCTCCAAGCCATAATCGTTTGAGCACTCACAGCCTATAAAGCAAAAGCATCTATTTACATATGTTTTAGTTTCCTAACATAATGAACATTAGAAGTATGAAAAAAATGAAGGATAAAAAGGATACAAGTAAATAGCTAAATATAATTTCTTTGTGCCCTGAGTGCCACAGGTATTGGATGCATTTACTTAACTATGAATATCACTGATATTTTAATAAGTCTTTAGAGACATTTGAAGCTAATAAATACCATGTCTCTTCATAAGACACAAAAACCATGATGAAGTGTTTTAGTGTGGAAAACCTTTGGATTCACAGATTTAAGGATTCACAATTTTGATCTTAGCTTTAGTTATATTCTGTTGCCCCGCCCAGGAAGCTGGTTATATCTCTCTGACTCTGGCAGAAAACCCATAGCTTGCTCCCTCATGGAAGAACACATGAGGAATAAATGTTGAAGAGGGGTGTTAAGTATATTTTAGTAACTCACTGAGAAATCTTCCCTGATATAGTTAGAGAAATTGAAGGACCTTTGGAAAATGGGCTCAGAGAGAAAATGAGGTATTGTGTGAAAATTTTTGTGTTGTGAACAAATACTTTCTGAAGATCTGCTTTTTGTTTGTTTTCTGGGATCTTTAGAGCTTAACTTCAGTCTAATATACTCCAACAAAGCTTTTCACAGTCATGGTTATCAGATTCTCAACATTAACCCTGGAAAATCATAATATTTTTAATAGAATTTCCAAACTGTTTACGAAGACACTGTTTATAAAACTGTCAGAACCTTACTCATTCCCAAGCAATACACAGTGGTGTGTACTTAAGAACTGCTTACTTATAAGAGAAATAGGAATCTGCTGGCCTCATGCACATGGGAAAGGGATTCTAGATTATTGTGAAAATGAGTAACAACCACTGAAAACCGCTGACGTATTGGGAGGTACAAGTTGATGGGTCTGCCTTTTTTTTTTTTTTTTTTTTTTTTTTTATTAATTTTTTTATTTTTGGCTGTGTTGGGTCTTTGTTTCTGTGCGAGGGCTTTCTCTAGTTGTGGCAAGTGGGGACCACTCTTCATCGCAGTGCGCGGGCCTCTCACAGTCACGGCCTCTCTTGTTGCGGAGCACAGGCTCCAGACGCGCAGGCTCAGTAATCATGGCTCACGGGCCCAGCCGCTCCGCGGCATGTGGGATCTTCCCAGACCAGGGCTCGAACCCGTGTCCCCTGCATTGGCAGGCAGATTCTCAACCACTGCGCCACCAGGGAAGCCCCCGATGGGTCTGCCTTTTAAGAGGTGATGTCTGTCCTTTGAATTTCAGTGTCTGTATTCCCGTCTTGCTGGCATTCAGGACACAGAGGCACGTTCTACGCTGATGGTCAGGATGCCCATTAGCAGTATACAGAGGCAGGCGTATTTAAAACGTAATATTCTCAGTACTTTGCGTAAACTAGCAGTCCTTTTTTATTGGAAAGAGATGTTTCCTCCCCCTTAATTATTCCATCTGAGTATCCATTCCTGACATTTAAAGTGAAGCACGTTCAAATTTCCTTTGAAATTTAAAGTTTGTGCTAAATTAGGGTGTTTGGTGGGAAGTGAGTCTTGCATTTGTTAAGGAGAGATTTGGTTATAAAAGTTTGATTGACTTAAGACTCTGGAAGTGGGTGAACAGAGCCAGTGGCAAGAAAATGAGAAATAGAAGCTGGTGGGAAGGTGATTCATTGCCATTTCCTGTAGTTCCTAATTTGAAGGACAAAGAGCTGTGGATTGGGGGTCAAGAAATGAACTGTTTCTTTTAGGATTTTGCAGTGAAGCAAAATGCTAAGCATTTACTAAGACATGGTATCTGTATTTGTCTTCATGGAGAGACTTTCTTCACGAGAGATTGGTGCTAACTTCTCTTCCTGTAGTCGACAGTAGCTGCTCAATAAATGAATATTGAATGGATTTTGGAAAGACTTTTATAAAATGAGATAGATTGGTCCAAGTATTTCTTCCTTGTGCTCCTGGCTCCCTTTCTTCTCTCTTCCCTTGATATTTATTTATCAAACTCAAGTTACATGCCAGGAATTGTATAAGGTGCTGAGGATGCAATTCCAAACAACAAAAAGATTGGTCTTTCACGGAGTGTATATTCTAAGGGGCAAAATGGAATAAAGAAAGTAAATATATTAAATAATTACAGATTGTGACAAGTGCCATGGAGGACCCAATCAAGCAGCTAAATTAGAAAATAACAGCAGTGGTAGGGAGGACAAGGTACTGCATTCAGCAGAGCATCTGTGAGATGGTTACCTGAGGGATGGGTTGGAGCCAGCAGCTGTTGAAGATATGATGAGAGAGGGTTCTGGGAAGAGGGAATGATAGTGGCTTTAGTGGTGACATCACCTTTCAGAATCTGGAAAAGAGGTGGTATGGCTAGAAAGTACAGACTGTCCCTAACTTTTGATGGTTTCACTTTTGATTCTTTGGCTTTATGATGGTGAGAAAGTGTTGCTCATTTGAAACCACACTTCGAACTTTGCATTTTGATCTTTTTGCGAGCTGCAGCTTCCAGTCACGTGATCACAAGGGTAAACAACCCATACACTTATGACCGTTCTGCACCCAGACAACTATTCTTTTTTTCACTTTCAGTACAGTATTCAATAAATTACACAAGATACTCAACACTTTATTATAAAATAGGTTTTGTTTTAGATGATTTTGCCGAATTGTAGGCTACAGTAAGTGTCTGAGCACGTTTAAGGTAGGCTCAGCTAAGCTCTGATGTTTGGTAGGCTAGGTGTATTCAAGACATTTTCAACTTATGATATTTTCAACTTATGATGGGCTTGTCAGGATGTAACTCCATCGTAAGTCAAGGAAGATCTGTAGTGGGAAAGCAGACTGTGTCATTTTTTTTCTTCTGGTTGGCCCTAGAAACAAATCTGGAAGACAGTGGTTTAAGCCCTTCTCATAGGGCCCACTTTAGTTCCTGTGCTGGGTGGGCTTCTGATTGGGCCGTCATGATACTGCAGTCTGCCCTTGTTACCAACCCAACCCAGTGCCCACATCCACCATGTACTTGTGTAAGCACTTATTCAGTCAGTCAGTAGGTATGTTTCTAGGACTTACCAAGGCCAGGTACTGTTTAAGGCACTAGAGAAACATCAGAAGAGAGACAAGGCCTGGGTGCAGGAAAGGTGGAGAGAACAGATGATAGAGAAGCAAAGTGAGAGTCAATGGAAAGTACCACATGGAGATTTGAACAGAGAAGTGTCATAGAGGACTGGTGGGGAGGGTCAGGTGAGTTCTCCTTGAAGAGGTGACATGAATGAAATGAGGAGAAGAGCTACGAATGATATCTCAATGTGATGCTGAACGACATCTCAAAGTGAGGAGAGCCTGGCAGAAGTCAAGGGTCTGAGGTACGCTGGCCCTTGAATTAGCTCTGGAGGAGTTCTCAAGTCATTCTGACTATAGATAATTTTTTCATATGCTATTCGTTGGGAGACAGGCAACACAGAAAGCCTCAGAGATTCAAGACTTGCTAATAGTGACAGGGATATCATTTATTGAGCACATATTATATGGCAGGTGTTAGGCTGAGTACTTTTATATGAGTTACTATCCTGAATGCTCATAACCCTACAAAGTGGATATTGTCTTTATCTCCCTTTACAAAGGAGGAAATGCAGTCAGAGCAGGAGAGTGACCTGAGGTCATAGAGCTTGAGTGCAAGGCTCAGGATTCGTGCCCTGGCAGCCTGGCCTCAAACCCCAGCTAACGGACAGCTGGACGATATACTACTTTCCTACGAAGTGTTTCCATTGTGTTTAGTGTTGATTTATGTTTTGTTTTCTGGAAGGACAGAATGCAGAACTAGCTCCCCGTATATATTTTTGTTCGAGGCTTCAAAACACAGCTTTGTCTCTGGGTTGAAAATGTGAAGCATCTGTACTTTCGGTGTTGCTTAGTGTGGTCGTTATGCTGCTTGCTCTTACTTTCCATTTGGGTACGTGAAGAAAATATTACAAAGACAATTCATATTTGGGAAGGGAGGTAAATATGTCAGGATATATGTTCCATAAAATTCCAGATCTACTAGCTAGTGTGTGGAAGTGATAGAACTCACTCTTGTTTCTTTTGTTGAATCTGCAAGAAGACAAGGGAATTGTCCTCCCCTTCTTTCTTCCTTCCTTTTCCCCTTCCTTCTCATTTGCTTATTCAAAATGGCAAAATTCAGAGCCCCAGATGGTCATTGCATTGGGGAATTATTTACAAATAAATCATATGTGTCCCCTTCTGAGTTTTCTAGAGGGAACAGGCCAGGCTTGGGGAACTGCTGGGGGACTGATGGAGCCCCTGACTCTGACACGGCGTTGGGATGACGTGGAATGGTTGGGAGACATGATGTGGGCATTCTCCTCTAGCGAGAGCTGCTCCAACTGTACTTTCTCCTCTGGCAGTGCTCCTCCCAAGGTTAAGGAGCATTGTATTCAGAACCAAGTGGCCCTCTGAGTACAGCCCTTCTGCATCTGCTCTTCACCGTCACCTTCTGTTGAAATGGAGTATTATGTTTCACAGTAGCTTGTCCTCAAGAACTGGCCAGCATGCTGTCAGCAAATGAAAGCACAGGATGCTTTATTTGTGCTTTGGAAAAAAATGTCTGTTATTGCTATGGGTCCTATTGTCATCCTAAAATATGTCTTCCTATATCTCCCACAGATAAGCCACATCCTTTCATGCCATAAATAGCAAATAGAACGAAGGGCTCTCAGCTTGGCAGAAGCCTACAGAGCAAGCTTATTCTCTCATTCACCCCATGTTTGAGTTCCTTCTTCTGTATTCCCAGCAAATGGTGATGTGATCCACCCTTGAATAACTCTAATGATTAAAGTAGTTAGTTCCTGCATAGCTTATTCCAAACAAAGGAGTCTCCACTTAACCATTCGCTTGGGTACCATCCATCCTCCAGTCACGGCGGTCATTGACCAGTTAGTTGGAAGGTTTTTAATCAGTCAGGAACCGAGCACTTTCTACGAGCCAGGAATTTTGTGAGCCACGGATGCAAAGACGAAAAAACACCTTGAAAAGATCCACACTCTATTTTCAATAAACTTACAGCTCAAGAAAAAGGAACAAAATGTGGACAGTCAGTGACACTGTAGAACGACAATTGCTGTGATGAAAATATGTACAAAGTTAATTAGGATCATTTGTTTGCCAGAGCAGTGGTCAGAAAAAAAGTACATTCTTTGCTTTTAGATAGAACACAAGATCAGTGGTTCCTCACACATGGCTTTGTGGATCTAGGGTGTTTAAAAATTCTTCCATTAATATACCTTTGTCAGTCTAGTCTAACTCCCCTCACCTTTACCAGTGTTTTATAGTTTTGTCTGTTTAAAAGTCCTTACTTTGGGCTTCCCTGGTGGCGCAGTGGTTGAGAATCTGCCTGCCAATGCAGGGGACGCGGGTTCGAGCCCTGGTCTGGGAAGATCCCACATGCCGCGGAGCGACTGGGCCCGTGAGCCACAATTGCTGAGCCTGCGCGTCTGGAGCCTGTGCTTCGCAACAAGAGAGGCCGCGATGGTGAGAGCCCCGTGCACGGCGATGAAGAGTGGCCCCCACTTGCCGCAACTGGAGAAAGCCCTCGCACAGAAACGAAGACCCACCACAGCTATAAATAAATAAATAAATAAAATTAAAAAAAAAAAAAAAGAAAAAAGAAATTAAACTGAATACAACAACACGGTAATGGAAAACATAATTGTTAAAAAAAAAAAAAAAAGTCCTTACTTTTATAGAGCTTATTTGCCTCACTTTGATGCCAATTTAGTGCTCTTAAAATTTTATTCTTTAGACCTAGATAGCACAGAAGATAAGGTCTATGATGAGTCTATTTTTATTTCAAGGTTCTGAATAACTACATTGAATTTAAATGAATTTCAGAGAAAAAAATCAAGTACTAAAATTTTTTGTCAAGCTGTTTATTTCTCATTTTTACTCTCTCAGCGAAGTGCAGCACATCAGAAGCTCATGCATGTAGCATCTGGTTATTCCAGATGAGAAGTTCTTGAGACCTTTATTTAGGAAAACCTCTCACCGATGAGGTTTCCCATTCCATTTTTGCTCATCAGTTCTCCATACCTTTATATAAACATTAGAGCTTCACAAAGTCCATAATTCAAAGTCCCCCTGCTCTTTTCCTACAGAAGGCAGGAACTCAGCGATTTGAAAGAAGACTGCTCTAGGCTGCCTTTTGGCGCAATCTCAGTTTTTGTTTTAACCCTGCCTGGTCTCCTACACCCTTGCCTTTCTCCCTCTGCAGGCTTTTCCTCTGCCCATAGACTATCCCCACAGCCAGATTCCAAAAGCTCCTTCCCTCCTCTTCCTGAAATACACACATTCCTTAACTTCTAAGTCCACCTCTGAAACATTAAAGACCAAATAAGAATCAAAACATAAAATTTACAGAACTCTTCACGTTTCTGTAAAACTATTCATTCCTTTCACTGTTTTCTGCCCTTTGTTTCTTGAGTAGCTTTTCAAGCCACACCTTCCGGATCTGAATGCTTTGTGATGTTAGGCTAATTATTCTCTCCAGCCTTGGTTTTTTCACCTACCAAGGTGAGATAGTAATACCCACTTCCTGGGGCAGGTGAGCATGAAATAAGCCAGCGTTGTTTAAATACTTAGCACAGTGCCTCTCAGGCACCTTACCCTTTGAGGTCTATTAATTATACAGTAATTTTAAAAAGAGAAGGTAACATCTCAGAGATGGAGTACATATACTTAATAGCACTCACTATCATGTGAACAGGGATACTTAACCATAAAAGTAGTAGATACAATTTCTGCTTAATAAACATTAGTATATTAGTAGATTCAAATCTCTGTCAATGGGAGTCAGCAGAGATCCTTTTCAATTAGTGTGCAAACATGTAGAAGAGGCTTCTTCCACGCTTTATATATAACTTTACATGTCCATGGGGGTATGGACTTGTAACAAATGAAGTGGCAGTCTCTGAGATCCCTATGAGCAGCTGCTATTGTTTGTTTTATATGAACCAACAGGAAAATACTGAGCCAAATTTGAGTCAAGGCAATTTAACCTACTCAAAGGCTTTAAAGTTGAATGCTGATGCTTTTTGGAAACGGTCATTAACAGTGGGCTACCTGAAGGTCACCTAAAAACATGTTTAGAAAATTATAGATATACAAATGAGCTTAAATTTTTACTTCTGTAAAAGACAGCTTGCACAAACACAGATATTGTGCTGTTTCTTAACTCTACATATTACACATGAATCTGATGCTTTAATACTATTTCTAGGTACCAGAACCATTAGATTAGGCCAGAAACCCTTTCAAATCCAAGGATGGTGACCTAGTTAAAATTGGGTATTTTCTTGAATGGATTTGAGATTAATGTTTTAAATCTTCATTATTATTTTATTAATTGAAAATAATAATTACTGTTTTTGCTCAAGGTACCATTTCCTTTTAATTGCCTTAATATTTAGCTTCTGAAACTTACTACAATTAAACATATCAATGCTAGGAAAAAAATAGTTGGCTGCTCTATATTGACCCAATTATGATAGCACTTTTATTCTTTTCCTTTATTTTGATATAATAAGTGAATTTCTCTTTGAATAATGTCTTTGGTGAAGAACAATTGGCTAACTTATTTGCAAAAAAGGTATTAGTCTAAAGAAGGGAGCAGGGTTTCTCTAAAGTGAAATAAAGGAACTTCTTTTAGAAGAAAGCTAGAAAACGAAGAACTTTGAGACTTAAAAATACCATCATATACAATACTAATTAAAAAATCAACCACATTCCTAAAAGAATACAGTTTCACAATTTGATATCAGAAAATTTCCCACATAAAGAAGGAGGTATCCTTGGGAAAGGAAGAAGTGGGAAACCACAAGTTAATAAGGGTTTTATCTTTATTTTTGCCACTTCTGGCTTACTTTGGTTTTTGGTAAATTCATTTAAAGAGTAAGAGGTTAAAACTATAGAGTCATTAAGTTGCGCACGTTGACAGCATCCCTGGAAGTGCACCATATTGCAAAGCTCAAGATTTTGGAGACAAACACAGCTGGGTTTGGATTCTAGCTTGTCTATTTACTGGGTAATCTAGGTGGTTGCCCAGTAGAATAATTACAAGAGCTACTTCAAGATTGGGATAGATTTTTATACCTGCCATATAGTAAGGTCTTAATATAAACTTTGTCCTCCCCTCCTTTTAATCTTAGAAATTGACAGAAAAATGACATTTTGTTGAGGAAACTTTAAGTCAATGATAGAAAAATGGCCAAGGGACAGGTGTGACTAAAAAGCACCAAAAATGTTCAACCTCAGTAGGTTTTTAAGATGAAGAAATAAAAATAACTAGATGCTGACTTTGTAATTTTTAAATTAACTCTGGTTAACAATAGATACCAGTATTGGAGATACAGGCATTCGTACATTGATGGTAAGAGTGTAAACTGGGAAAACCAAAGTAATTAGGCTATGGGAATATCTCAGAATTTCATACCTTTTGACTTAGTAATTCTCCTCATTTGCTTACACAGATAATTGCATTTTCTCATGATGATTTGTAAACAAAGATTTCCATTAGGCTGTTTTTAAAGAATAGACAAATATTACATGGTGAAACATGTTGTGGTCCTTCAACACAATGATTTCAGAGATTGCTCCATAACGAGAAAAGTCTCTCAAGACCATATCTTTTTTTAAAAAAAGCAAGATAGCCAGCTGTACATAGAGTCTGATTCAAATTATGCCAAAGAAGAATATATGAATTACCAAAGGCAGGAAATTAAGGCTCAAATGGCAACACTGGTTGTCTTTGAATGATGATATTTTAGTAAGGTTTCTTACTCTTCTGTGTTCGCTAAATCTTTTACAATGTGCATGGAATAATTATATATTCAGAAAAAAAAATTAAGGAACAAATGAGTCAATCCATTGAGTTGAAGAAAGTCAGTCACCAAGCTGACTGCAGGAGGGCATGGAACTCTTCAGTCTATGCCAGCCTCACCTGAGGGCACCAGACATGCTGGTCAGATCAGCCTCTGATCCGAGAAGAGCATCTCACAAGCTGCTGACCTCTTCCAGGAGAGGCCACTGAGGGATGGGGCACAGTAGGGCTGACAGACATTTCTAACGTGGGGTTTGCTTGGCTTCAACATGATTCTTCTGGGCTTCCAAACAAACTCAAGTTCAGCTATGCTCAGAAACTGTTGTACCTCGCGACTAGGATCTCCGGTTTTCAGATTTCTCTACTTCTTGAAGATGTGCAATTTCTTAAAAAGTGGAGAGTCGTAGCATGGCGTAGGGTAATATTTTCATTTTGCAATCCCAATACATCGGGGGAAAAACTACCATCTATAATCACGGTGATTTTATAAAAGAAAGATGTAGGCAGCACATGTAGGCAGCATGTAAATGTAGGCAGCACATTATACATCCCCAAATGTAGGCAGCACATTATAATTTGAGAATAAAAGACAGTATTTCAATTGGATAGATGTTGCCTTATGAAAACCTCATTGTATTTTTTTTTTAGTTTTATTCTGGATATGTGAAAGCATCACCACGGATCAGCATGAGTCGGGGAATTCCCATTTAAGGAACCGCTAACTTCCCTATAATCTCCTCACCGCATTCGAACAAAAGTCACTATCCTTTTGTGGGAATGAGAGCATGGAGGCCCAGGTGGTTTAGGATGAACTTGGGCTTGTCTGACCAGATTTTATTATATCATCTATGAGTCCTCCTGTTTGTGTTCATGTTGTCCAGAATAAAAAGAAAATGAAATAATTGATTAAATATAGAAATTACCTTAGGAGTGACCTAAGCTTTAAATTAGTAAGTTTGTTAAACAAAATTGTTGAAAGCATTGCTCATTGGCTAGATTTAGCCAGGAGGGGACCAGGAACCGGAATCTACAGAGAAGTCATGTGCTTCTTAAGAGGGTGATGGTGATGGGTGAAAAGATACCAACCAATGGTGGGAAATGATACAGCTTTAATCAGTTATAGGCAGAAGATGCAATAACTATTTCATACACAGAGAACTTTGAGCAGAGAACACAGTGACCTTCCAGACAAAGAGATAAGCTCTCATGTCCCCATATTAAGGCCTTCTGAGAGGCTCTTACCTTTCTACTCTGCTGTATGTATGCTGTCTCAGCTCATCCTAATTGCTCTGAGGTCTGGCTCTTTGCCTGCAACCCCAGAAAATTCCTCAGTGTCTACTTGAAGGTTGAACGACTTGGAGATAAATTTGTAGACCTTCCATCTCTTTGCTGGGTCAAGGTTTACTGCCTAACAGGATTCTGTAAAAGGAGAAGGGCCAGAAATAGAACCAGGACTAGAGAACATCTGGTGACCCAGGAAGAGCCAGGGCATCTGAAGTGGGATTGGTGATTTGTATAAAAAATGCACCAAGTGCTTTAGGTCAGAATAAGCAGTGGTTAAGAAAGGGGTAGGCAGGAAGACAGTAACTACCAGAGAACAAAGAAGAGCGTTAGGAAAAATCAAGAACCCCCCAAATTCTTGTTTGACAGTTGAACTTTAGTTCACTTTGACATTGAAAAAGAGAGGGAATTGGGAAAATAAACCTAAGACACAAAGCATTAGGGTGCTAAGGTAATGTTAAAAGATAACCTGAAACATGTTAAAAATTTTAAGAGTTTATTTGAGCAAAAATAACTTTTTATCAGGCAGCATCCAATCTAGCAGATAGAAAGGGGCTCCAAGGAGCTGTACACATGAAAGACTTTTATAGGTAGAAGGAACGAGCAGATTGTGTTAGACAAAAAGTGGGTTGGTTATAGCAAGGTTACTTTCCTTTATTGCATGGCAGGCGTCTATCAGGCAGATGACCTAACTAGTGTTTATCAGGTGATTCCCAACTGACTGGTTTAAAATTCCATTTCTGGGAGAGCTGAAGATGTAATTAAGTCTTGGCTTGGTGACGTGGGGCTTAGTATAAGCAACTCCATTTTGCGCCTGCTGTTTTTTGTTTTTGTTTTTGTTAATAGTAATCATCTGCTCCTGTTAGGAAGTACCCTCTATATTCCCTTTATGTTATTGATTCTGCTGATCAATTCTAGTCCCCATATGATGGATCTGGGCACTGTATTAAACATTTAATGAGAATGGTAACTGTGTTTGGTTTTAATGGAGCTGCTTGTTAATTTGCTGATTTTGACCTTAGTCACTGTGTTTTTGCTGACGTTTAATCCTCTTTGATTCAGCTCCAGGCAATTGAGTGGTGCCTATTTGGGACTGGCTGACCACTAACAGATGGGCTGGTCCGCAGCTGGCCTATTATATCACTACAGATTTCAGAGTATGCTAATACTAATAAACTAGATTCAAGCCCCCAGTAGACAGAATGTATTTGCTTTTCTATGTATATCAAATAAATGAGTAGTCCTACTATTTTTTCCTTTGAACTTTCATTCACTTTTTATGATGAAATATACATTAGAAATTGTAAAAGAGGCTTCGTGCTGTCAATCATTTAAAAATCCAGTACATTACTTTTTCAAAGACTTTCATGAGGCAGTCTGCTTGAAATCTATTTTAACTTATTTTTTTAATAGCATTTTATTTTATTCTGTGGAGCATGGATATATTTGGCTCTAAAATTAATCCCACTTGAACCGTTTTCATTTTCTCTCCACTCAGTCGTGGAGAAAAGAAGGCTTTTCCTGCTTCCTTTCTTTCTGGTTACTGTATTTCCTCTTTAAATACGCTGACTATAGTGCTTCTACTGTGTCAGGTTTCCTTCACCTGGGATCCAGCAACAGAATTCAGGGGTTCAGTAAATTTACATTGGAGTGTAAATTACATCTTTATTTTACTAACTTCTGGCTAACTGAAATTTAGCAAGCCCTTCAATTATAGGTATCAATAAACCACAGAAATTATATGCAACCCATCACCAATGGAATCACAGATATAATATCACATTGAAGTTGCTGATATGGTTAAAAATTACAGTAGTTATTGGATGCACTACTACATACTGATAGTTAATAGTTTTACAGTGAAATATATTATGGTATCACGCAATTATTTTTGTAGTATTTTGATAGCTTTTCCCAGTATAGTTAGTTCCCTTTATAATCCTGTGTATGTTCCTTTATTCATTTAAAAGCATTGTTCTGCAAAGGGGTCCATAGGCTTCATAAAACTGCAAAAGGAGTCCGTAGTTCAAAAACTGTTAAGAACTTAAATTGGTTTCTCTGAAGCTTCCTTTTTCTGTGTAAACCATAGTTTGAATGTTCTCTACTTATCCTGAAATGCCCGTAAATCAACAAACTTGTATTTTCTTCCAAAATCCTATGATCTAATGTTTTTATATTGCATGTGAAATAAAAGCATTTTTTGTGCCAGTTAGAAAAATGAATCAGACATTAAATTAACATTTACTGTAATGAAATCAGACCTGTGTAATTACCACAGTGCAATTATACTCATCTGAAAATTTGCTCTGTTTCCCTTTTCAGCATCATATAATCAAAACTCTTATTCTGCCATGAATGATAAGATGTTCTTTCTCCAACTGCTGAACACAGGCATTGATTTTCTGTGACAAAAAGGCTTCTGTAACAATTTAATTGATTAAAATATCAAGTGCTTACAATATACCAGACAATGTACAAATAATGTCCACTTTTATTGGTGTATGAATGTTTAATATAACACACAGGGTACTAAATGCAGCATGCCCAAATCACCGTAGAATATTTTAAGGTTAGAAAGCACTATGTGAGAAAACAGATGAAAAAAAATAAAGCGAGAAGCATTTTTGCATATTTATTTGTCTGAATTGAATTCCAGAATTAATCAAATCCCTAGTCTCTGTTGGCTCTTGGTGACTCTATGTCTAATGAAGAGGCAACTCCATTTGCAGTAATTGGTTAATTGGAGCAGGAGTCTTCCACTTCTTCTGTGAGAGATGATGTCAGATCTTGGAAAAGCACCTGAACTCAGGTGTCAGATGGACCCAAGTCTGCATCCTGGCTCTACTACTTCCTGGGTCTGAGGCCATGTTAAAATTACATCTGAGCTTCCCATTGCCTATCTTGAAAATGAGAATAACAAAATGACTTGCAAAGTAGTTATGGGAGTCAAAAGAGTTATATGAAAAATGCCTGCCACAGTTGTCTGGTACATACTGATCCCTTAAATTGTTATTTGTTGTCAAAACTCTGCTCAGACATGTCCCTTTCCTAGCAATCAGTTCAAGGATAATGTCAAATCCTAAACTCAGTTTAACTCTTACCGTGACCCAGAGGACATAGCATACTCTTTGTCTCAGGAAAATACAATTAAGTTAGAAATTATGTACATATGATTGCATATACATATAGATATATAATTAGCACTCTGTATCTGCAGATTCTGCATCTGAGGAGTCAACCAACTGCGGCTTGAAAATATTTTTTAAAATATTCCAGAAAGTTCCAAAAAGCAAAACTTGAATTTGTCCCACACAAGTAACTATTTACATAGCATTTACATTGTATTTACAACTATTTACATAGCATTTACATTATTTTAGATACTATAAGTAATCTAGAGATGACTTAAAGTATATGGGAGGATGTGTGTAGGTTATATGCAAATACTGTATCACTTTATATGAGGGACTTGAGCATATTTGGGTTTTGTTATCCAAGGGGTTCCTGGAAGCAATCCCCCAGGGTTACCGAAGGATGACTCTGCATTAGAAATTACTCAGCCATAAAAAGGAACGAAATTGAGTTATTTGTAATGAGATGGTTGGACCTAGAGTCTGTCATACAGAGTGAAGTAAGTCAGAAAGAGAAAAACAAATACCGTATGCTAACACACACACGGAACCTAAAAAAACGGTACTGATGAACCAAGTGGCAGGACAGGAATAAAGACGCAGACATAGAGAATGGACTTGAGGACACAGGGGTGGAAGAGGAAGCTGGGACGAAGTGAGAGTAGCATTGATGTATATACACTACCAAATGTAAAATGGCTGGCTAGTGGGAAGCTGCTGCATAGCACAGGGAGATCAGCTCAGTGCTTTGTGACGACCTAGAGGGGTGGGATAGGGAGGGTGGGAGGGAGGCTCAAGGGGGAGGGGATATGGGGATATATGTATACTTATAGCTGATTCACTTTGTTGTACAACAGGAACTAACACAACGTTGTAAAGCAATTATACTCCAATAAAGATATAAAAAAATCCAATCCTGAATATCAAAAAAAAAAAAAAAAGAAATTACATATATATGTAGGTAATTCTAAATCCAGCATATATGTATATATGTTGGAATCAAATGGAAAATACCAAATGGCAGTAAAAACAAATGCTAAATGTTATGGTATATATTTATATCAATTATAATCTTCGCACAAAACAGAAGAGACTTTAATGAAAGGACAATTTACAAATATGTGGGTAAGGTTAAGGGAACCAATGCAGAATGGTGCTGCGCTGAAGGGTTGGCAAACATGAGGAGCCATTACTACTCCTTGAACTGGGGAGGGCAGGAAGCCATTACCAGAACCGGGAGCAAGCCATGGCTATCACTGTAAAAGAACCTCTTCTGATAGGAGTTTATAGCCTTATGTAGAGGAGCACAGCCACTCTCCACCACAATGTGGGAGAGAGCCCAGGGGATATATATCCTAATCTCTGTCTTCACCAAACCTGAAAAGTGACTGGAAGCCAGAGATCTCAGGAACCCAGGACAGACAGCCTCGTGGAATAGGATGGGGAAGGATGGAGAGTGAATCTGAAGAGTCCAACAGAAAATAGTCAGCAAAATATTGTAAGAAGCATTTAGAAATTCAGAGAAGGAGGACACCATAAAAATTAAAATAGTCACAGGAAACTGCTCTGACCATGAAAGCTGGGTCCTATAAATAATTCCTGCTTTAGACACCTGTGTATACGTTAGAATAAAGTGTGACATAGCCATTCAGCTGTAACAATTCTACCAAATGATATGGTCAGGAGGCCCCCTCAGATGACAGTGCGGTTCCTTTTTGAGGCTGTATCATCTGTCACGGGGAATGTGCTATAGCTCCACAAAAGTCCAGGATTGTTGCCTTGCAAGTCTGGGAAATACAGAGGGAGCTTCACAAGCAAATTACCTTGTGTGGACAGAGTGAACCAGCTCATGGGGAGGTAGACATTTCAACTAACCTGACAGTAGGTCTCAGCCTTGTTTTTCTCCCTGTTCTTAAGTGGCCGGGTAATCTGTTCAAAGATAAATGCTCTCATTTGTCCTAGAGCCTGCTGAATCTTTCACCCAGCTGCCGTTGATAACTCCTGCAAGACTTATTCATTTGAAGCTTTCTATTGATCACTTTACAGAAGGCAATTCAGGACTTATTTTTGTGACAGGGATGCTTGCAGCAAGAGATTCTTTTGGGTCTTATTTATAATTTTGTTGTGGTAGATAAGGCTGTTTGTGTGTTCAGAGGAATTGTTCCAAATGCTTGGTTTTATCATTTTATGCAAAAGAAAAATTTAGACCTTCAGCAGTCATTCATTCAGTGAATCATTCGTTCACCATTTTCTCAGTGGCTATTTTGTGCCAGGCACTGTGGTAGTTATTAAAGATACATTAGCTAGCTCTAATAGGGTAAGTCACTTTCATTTCTTTTAATTCTAATAGACTGATAATACTGTTTTTGTATTGTTCTCTTGAGATCACTTCTGAGGTCTTGCTTGAGCTCAGCAGAAAAGAGTTCTGTCACTGATGAGCACTGTCTGTGACAGGCATGCACACGAGGAGTAGCACTTGGGCTCACCGGGTTGGCCATTGCGTCTGTCAGGTCTAGAACCACTTCTTTTCAATGAGAGGAAACCTTTGTAGTAACAGACAAGTTCACTTCAAGTACGAATTACCTCACACCCAGAAGGCTCTCAAAATCTTTGTTGAATAAATTAATTTAATGATTTAAACACTCAAAGGAATTAGCCTTTTTTTTAAAGCTACTTTTAAATTTTATTTATTTATTTATTTATTTTTGGCTGCGTTGGGTCTTCGTTTCTGCGCGAGGGCTTTCTCTAGTTGCGGCAAGCGGGGGCCACTCTTCATCATGATGCGCGGGCCTCTCACTGTCGCGGCCTCTCTTGTTGCGGAGCACAGGCTCTAGACGCGCAGGCTCAGTAATTGTGGCTCACGGGCCTAGTTGCTCCGCGGCATGTGGGATCTTCCCAGGTCAGGGCTCGAACCTGTGTCCCCTGCATTGGCAGGCAGATTCTCAACCACTGCGCCACCAAGGAAGCCCGGAATTAGCCTTTTTTTGGGCAATGTGTGGTTCTCACTTTCTTCTTCCTACTTTTGTCATATTTTAAAAAGTGACAGTTAAAAATTCACATATAAATTGGTGAATACCTTTCTGTGGTTCACATTTCTAAAGATTTTCCCTAATGGTATCTATGAATGGTATATATGAATGGTGAGGCTAATGGAGCATATTTTACGAATGACTGAGTTTTAAACTCCAGACCACTTCCAAGTGGAATCTGAGAAACAATCGCACGTTGAAGAATAAGGTTACATTTTCTGTCTGTGACAGTTACATGGATGTTCATCCTGGCTTCATAGAAAAAGTTGGTGATACATTTGTATCGTAGTTAGAAATAATGATACTTTACAACTGAGAACAATTTTAAGAATTCTTGAAAGATGTTTCTCAGTACCATATCTCTTCAGGAGCACCTATCTTGGTGAAATGAATTAAATCATTAGGTGTTACTGTGAGACAAGAAACCATGGACGGGGCTTCCCTGGTGGCACAGTGGTTAAGAATCCACCTGCCAATGCAGGGAACACAGGTTTGAACCCTGGTCTGGGAAGATCCCACATGCCATGGAGCAACTAAGCCCGTGCGTCACAGCTACTGAGCCTGTGCTCTAGGGCCCGTGAGCGACAACTACTGAGCCCATGTGCCACAGCTACTGAAGCCTGTGTGCCTAGAGCCCGTGGTCTGCAACAAGAGAAGCCACCACAATGAGAAGCCCACACACCGCAACAAAGAGTAGCTCCCGCTCGCCACAACTAGAGAAAGCCCGTGCGCAGCAACAAAGACCCAACGCAGCCTACATACATACATACATACATACATACATAAAATAAAATAAAATAAAATAAGAAACCGTGGATGAATCGCAGTAATTGAATCCATTTTCTGTTCCTTCTTAAGGTAATTCTATTAAATGGTTTCAGGATTTTTTTCCCTCCCCTTCTTGCTTGCTTTTTCCCTCCCTCTCTTCTTCAGATGTTCTAAGGCATAAAAACATCTCACTAACCTTTGCTTCACTCTTCTATACTTTAGCCTGGAATGAAGCAAGAGCATATTCATACCTACTGGAAGGGAGAACAACTTTTCCTTTGTCCCCTGTTAGGTCCTTTGGCTGGTTTAATAATTAAATACATAAGCCAGATTAACAGGAGAAAAAAAATTAACTTCCTATGTATAGGAGACCCAAAGATTTGAGACTTAAGGACAAGTCGGGTAGTTGAGGCTTATAAGCCATCCTGAACTATATGGAATAGAGGTCTCGAGCTCCAAAGGGGAGGAGGGTAATCCACAGGAGGATAAGAGCAGATTTGTAATTAGAAGTCTGCCTTGCCATGCAGGTGGGTCTTTCAGATAAGAAGTTAGCTCTGATAATAGCTCTCCTTCTGGTCCTGCTCCCCTGTCTTTTAGGTAGTTAAGGGAGAGGCAAACATTTTTCTTGAGTCTGCTAGATCTTGATTGCCTTCAGCTCGAAATAATCTACATGCCAAAATGGCATATTTTGGGGTCATGTATTCTTGTCCGCTCTCTACAATGGCAGAAACAGCTGCTGATTCCCTTTGACCTGTGAATCTCTTCTGCCTTTAGCAAGGATAATCAAAACACTCAGCAACCTGATGGGCAAAGGCAGCAACCTGATAGCATAGATGCTGGCTCATAGTGCTGGAACAGAGGCCCAGAAGCCCTAGGCGTGAATGCCAGGAATTCATTCACCTTTAGTTATCAAACCATGGGAGGGTCCCAGGGGAAAGAAAAAAAGTAGGTGGGCTAGGAGGGATTTTATTCTTGGTGTCCAGGACAGTTGGCTACAGAGCAGTTCAGAAATAACCTCTCATACAACGTAATGGATACTAACCAAATTTCAACTCTTTCTAGTCAGGATCTTCTGGGCCCTGCTGTCTGTCTCCTTTTCTGCGGGCTGCAGAGATTCCCAGGGGATGGGGTTACAGCTGCAGGACAGTGCCTCACCATCCTCATTGCTTTTCCTCCTTCCCCCACAAGTTTTGTGGTGTGTTATTTTTTCCCCTTTTATTATTTACTTCTTTTAAAATTTGGTTAGCTATTATTTATTTTACTGGTGCTTATTCTAATCCAGGCTGTACACTAATTGCTTTACATGCATCATTTAATCTTGCCAACAAATTTGAAATGTGGTTACCTCTCTTACAGAAGAGGAAATGAATTCCAGAAAGGTTTCTTTCCTTTTTTTAAAAAAATTTATTTTGTGGAAGTAGAGTTGATTTACAATGTTATGTTAATTTCTGCTGTATAGCAAAGTGATTCAGTTATACATATATGTGCATTTTTTTCATATTCTTTTCCATTATGGTTTATCACAGGATATTGATATAGTTCCCTGTGCTATACAGTAGGACCTTGTTGTTTATTCATTCTATTTATAATAGTTGGCATCTGCTCATCCCAAAGCCTCCCAACCCATCCCTCCCCCACACCCCTCCCTGTTCAGAAAGGTTTCTAAGATCTTGACTTATTCAAGGACACATAGCTGGTACGTGGTAGGCCTAGGATATGAACCCAGATTTGGCTGACTAAAAAGTCCATATGTTTACAATGACGGTATATTATATCTAGGCATTTTTATCTTTTTAATTTAAACACTTTTAGACTGATGTGTTTTCTCTTGAAAAGATCCTTTCGCCTTACACCAGGCATCATGCTGTATATGTGTGTGTGTTTGCCTATGATATAGATAAACAGATCTAGATATCTGCATCTATATCTGTGTCTCTATATCCATATGTATATCTGTAGAGAGACCCACAAAGGCCTTGCAGACACTTGACTTTGTGGTTCCTGCCCTTTAAGAAAAACATAATTTGTCCCTGGAGAAGACTGGTCTTCTGTTTGGGAAAATACCTTAAAGGGCCCTCAGATGACAAAGGTAAGCCCTAAGGGCTGGTCTAACTGAGGGAGAATAAGAGGAAAAGAGCTGAATTGTTTTGCATAATAAAGTGGCAGTCAATTTAGACCATTTCTGGAAGTTCAAGAAAAGTGTGGGGTGGTGGAATCTGGGGAGGAAGTAGAGGCCCAGAAGGGTCATGAGAAGGATAAAGGCCAAGGCAGCAGACCAAGAGTTAAGGAGGAGATTGATCAGAGAGACAGAACACCTCAAAGGAGGGAAAGCCTAGAAACTTGAAGGTGTCAAAGAATACAATTTACAGGAAGTCCCCTGCATATGAACCTTCAAGTTGCGAGCTTTCAAAGATGCGAACGTGTGTTCGCATGTCCAGTCACATAAGTTAGTTCACGTGTCTGGCGTACATTGTCACGTGCGTGCATCCTCTAAAAGTGGTTATGCTTTTGTGTACTGTACAGTACTGTATAGAGTACAGTAGTACAGTATCTTTATTTCAAGCCCAGGATGTCCGGAAGCAAGTGTAAAAGCAGTGGTGATGTAGCTGGTACAGTATTACCCAGACATCACTGGATCGGTTTTTCAAGAGGGTAGGTAGAATTGAATCCAGCAAGGAACCAGAACCTGTGCCATCAACATCAGGCATGAGTGAAATTGCAGCTTGCCCTCTGTCTCCTATTGCTGACGATCCTTCAGTTCTACCATCTCCCACCTCCTCTCCCTCCTCCAGTCAGTAACTCTTCTTGCCTGTTCACTCGATGCCAGCCCCTGTATGCCAGCTGTTGTCCTGTACTACTGTACTTTTCAAGGTACTGAACTATAAGATTAAAAACGTTTTATTTTTTGCATTTGTTTGTTTTTTATGTATTATTTGTGAGAAAAGTATTATAAACCTATTACAGTACAGTACTATATAGCTGATTGTGTTAGTTGGGTAGCTAGGCTAACTTGGTTGGACTTACGAACAAATTGGACTTATGAACACACTCTGGGAGTGGAACTCTTTCGTATGTAGGGGACTTGCCGTTAAGTTATGTTTGGTTTTGGATTCTGCCCCCTAGCATCATTCCTTTCCAGCTTTCCAGGGACCACTGGGTGTCTGATGTGCTGTGGAGAGTGAAGAAGAAAGAGAACAGCTGGGGCTGAGCTGAGCAGCCGCAGGAAGTGGGGAGGGTGTGCGGGGTTGGGGGCATCAGTGAGGGTCCAGCCGGGAGAAGAAACTAGGGGTTGGAAGTGACAAGAAAATATAGGCTACCTCCCCCAGGAAGGCTCAGAAATAACAGCAGCTGTGCTGGACTTCCCCAGCCAAACAGGATAGAGACTGAAGTTGTGTTGCTTGGATATTATAGAGAACCTGTGACCCCAGATCACTGGGATATATGGGGACATTTATTTAACAGAGTTTTCCGTGCTTTGAGGAAACAAAGAGTTGCTTCTCCTCAGATTTTTTTTTGGGGGACTCCTACTTGTTCTCCCAGTAAGAACATTTTAACAGATATTTCCTTTGCTGTCAGCTAGTTTTATTTATAAACACCTTTTGCCCTCAACATGTTGCATAAATATCTGGGCAGAGGAAGATTGGTTTCAATTGGCTTTGATCATTTTTCTGTATGGTGCTGTGTTCTGGGGGCATGAGATGGGATCACCTCTGCTCTATTATCCCACTCTGCTTTTGTGGATATTTTCCAAACGAAGCTCCCTGGAATGTGTTTCAAGATGGATTCTCATTATCTCCCAGTCAACAGTCAATTACTATTTTTTTTTTAAGGATCTCAGAACATTTGTGTTTCCTTGAGGAAACAGAACTAAATTCAGCAATAAAGGTCAGCACTTACTGGGGGCCTCTGAGCCAGATGCCGTTCCAAGTGCCTTAGAGTTAACCATCAAATCTTCACAATAGCCCTATGAGGATGCTATTTTTCTTATTTCCATTTTAGTGGTAAAGAAACTGAGGGGGTGTTGACATGAGGTCTTTTTTCCAAGGGGTCAGAGAAGCCTCAGTGGCAGTTAGGACACAAACTCAGGCCATCGTATTCCACTCTCAACCTGTACAGCCTCTTGATAAGATAACTTCAGGTTATTGGAAATAGCACAGTTTGGCTAATTCCACTTTATTGTTTTCAAGCCTTTTAAGAAAGCACCTTTGCTGCTTTGTCAAAGGGCGGTCAGTAATGAATGTGTTCAAATGACAGGCTTTGGGTACTGAAGTTTCTGGATGCACATGGAAATATTACCCAAAAGAATTCAGAGACTGGAAAGGCTACTCTTTCTTCCCTCTGGTTATCCCAGAACAATTCAGGGCTTCTAGGTAGAAAAACTTTTTTTGACTAGATACAGGATTCTCAGGTTTTAACTTCTGTTGAGTGAAAAATGATTTAAAAACTAAGGTAACAGGTAAAAATATAAGAAAGTAATTTTTGGTGAACTTGGTAGGGAGAATGACCTTGGAAGGGTTCTTGAAGATTATTTAAACACTTAAAAATGCAGACCATCTCTGTAAATTATGAGGTTATAAATGCTTTTCTTTCCTCCACTCACTGTGAAGAAAACATAGTTCTGAAAAATTAAGAAAATTTGGGTTAGAAGAATCATTTTAGAATGACTATGTCGTCACTTTTGAGTGACTCCTAGAATTATGGTTCCTGCCATTTAGGGAATTTTCACTTATTCAGTGGATTTGGTGAGAGCCAGTTTTCAACGTGGGAGATTTTGGTCTGGCTGTGGCTTGTGCTAAAGGACCCTCCAGCAGCTTGGCTTTCTCGTCTTGAGCAAGCTCAGTTGTCAGTTTTATCAGTATCATTACCTTGCCAGTGCTGAGCTAACCAGTGGCCTGGTCTGGTGTAAACAATGGGAAGAACAGTGTCGGTCCACTGTAGAAGCTGTATTAAACTAATGTGTACATTTTGAATTCTAGAGACAAAGAATGTAGTGGTGAGAAATTTGCAGATTAACTCTGATCCTTGTGATTTATATCAAGAGTTTACGAGATCAAAGGCAGTATGCCTGCTTTCTATAATCTCCACTTCCGGTAAAATTGTTTTTTCATGAAAGGTGAGACCCATTCCTATTTCCAGCTGGATGGATTATTTAAATGACCCCTTCCCCCAATTTGTGGCACTAAAAGTTAATTCCGTTTAATTCAACAATTTATTTCATCTCTACTGTTTGCAGTGTATCATGGCAGACTATGATTTAGATTACAGATTTAATATAATCTAGTGAGGAAGAAAGACACATACTTAAATAATTCTGATACAAGTTAGCACTGTAATAATCTTGAAAGCACTATAATAAAGGATTCCAAGCTGAGCTGTAGATGGGGGTAGAATTGGATTGGAAGTGTTGCTCTTTTTCTGAAACAAATACAATTTTACCTGTTTTCTTAGACAATGTATTTTTGTTGTTATTGTTGATATACATGGAGAGAGGCAGCATATGCTATACCTTCTTTTCCTTTTCCATTTCTCTGAGGCCTCCTTCTAGGCATCCTGTATGCATTATGCAAGTGGCTATTCTTACTATTTAAGAATGTTTTAGGGATCCAACCCTAAAACAGAGGAGATTAACCCTTTTCCTAGTATCTTGGCTTCCCATAGGCAGACCTGCCTCCAGTTGGGGCCACCTGTGCTGGTGATGGGAGCAGCAACTTTCCACAGATATGATGGCGAAGGACAAAAGGCTAATTTATGGTAGTGGGACTGCTTCCTCCTTCTTCCCCTGAATAAACACTCAGCATATGGCGTGATCCTGGTGCCCCTCTGGGAATTAGGGAGAAAGCAATATTATATAACAAATTTCAAGTAGCAGTGCTAATGGAGAAGACTTGCTGTGAATTGCTGGAATCCAGAGATGGTTTGCAAACAAAGTCTCAGTTCATAGTATTTGTACCAATTTTGATTTAAGCTGCAAATTAAAGCAGTATGCATTTATACATGTAGAAAAGCAAATTGTTTAGATTACCAAGCCTCAGGAATGTAACTCTGAAAGGTTTATTTAAAGCCATCATGCAGCTGTGGCAATCATTTCAGAAACAGTTCTTCTAGTCTCATGGCATCTATTTTTGGGTTGAGATTTATTTATTAATTTAAAAAAAATTTTTTTAATTTTTATTTATTTATTTTTGGCTGTGTTGGGTCTTCGTTGCTGCGTGCGGGCTTTCTCTAGTTGTGGTGAGCAGGGGCTACTCTTTGTTGCAGGGCACAGGCTTCTCATTCCAGCGGCTTCTCTTGTAGAGGAGCATGGGCTCTAGGCATGTGGGCTTCAGTAGTTGTGGCACGCGGGCTCAGAAGTTGTGGCTCGCAGGCTCTAGAGCACAGGCTCAGTAGTTGTGGCACATGGGCTTAGTGGCTCTGTGGCATGTGGGATCTTCCTGGACCAGGGCTCGAACCCGTGTCCCCTGCATTGGCAGGCAGATTCTTAACCACTGTGCCACCAGGGAAGCACGAGATTTATTTTTTATTGAGTTTGTCAAAGTCACTTTATAGATTCTCAATAGCTTGTTTCTTTTTTCTTTCTTTTTTTTTTCCTTGGTGAATGTGTGATTGGAACTTTCCTAGTAATTTTAAAATAGTCTCATTTGTCGTATTTTAGTGTGCAATTTAGAAATCGATACATCAAGTAATGAGTTTTAGGTTGATTTCTTTTTCCTTGGGGTTTTCTATTCTGTTCTGTTCTTTGCTTTTCCCTTCCCATCCTCACTCTTTCCTCCCTCCCTTACTCCCTCCTTTTTCTTCCTCTCCCCTTCCCTCCCTTTCCCTCCTTTGTTTTTGTTGATGATGGAAGTGATCACAAATAGTGAGTGATTGTCTCAAGAGGTTAATAAGTGATTGAATCATCTATTGTTTCTTCTGAGGATCCATCTTGCAGAAGTCAAACAGATGAATCATCATTTTGAAAAGAAATTCATTAGTCCTTTAGAATTTTTTCTCTCTTCTCATGAATGAGTGCTTCTTTTATGTGTGACTTAAATTGTTGAAATATGAGACTGCAGAAAAAAAAAATCAGTTTCCAATTATAGCTCCTTGGGATAACACATGAGGTTCCATCACTGAGTGCTGATTTTTTAAAAATGTTACTTCAACCATCCAGTTTGTTTCCTGAAGCATCACCTTGTGAAAGTCAGATCATTAGCAGGTGGGATGGGCTAAACTCAGTTGTCCCTGCGTGCATCTAGTAGAGAAACCAGCTTTCTGAATTTATGTCTACCCACCAGTCTTCTTTCTCTCTTTTCTCTTACTGGAAGATCATTAAAATTACTTTTGCGAACTTACCTTCTTGGGCCTTTGGATCTTTGCTGTATCGACTTGGTGCTCAGCCTGAAGGATTCCAGGAGCTCCTTCTTTTTGACAAATCTGAAGTCTAGCCACAGCATTTTTTTCCCCAACACCAGATATGTGAATCAAAGTCAGTGTATGCACTACCATATGTAAAATAGATAACTAATAAGGACCTAGTGTATAGCACAGGGAACTCTATTCAGTACTCTGTAATGGCCTATATGGGAAAAGAATCTAAAAAAGAGTGGATATATGTATACGTATAACAGATTCACTTTGCTGTACACCTAAAACTAACACAACATTGTAAATCAACTCTACTCCAATAAAAATTTTAAAAGATAATAAAATAGCCAAAAAAATTCTAGCATGGGAAAAAATAAAAAAATTAAGTTCTCAATAGTACTGTCAAAAAACAAAAAACAACCAAAAAAAAAAAAACCACAAAGTCAATGTATGAGTGGGAAAGAAACATTCCTAGTCTCTCATTTATTGAAAAACAAATCTCTGTTTCTAATAATTTCTATTTTTTTGGTAACCCAGACATGCGCAGGAGTGACAGATGTCTAGCAACTGGAGAAATCCTGAGATTTCCAGTCTGGCAGTGTTGATACAAGAACCATACATGAGTATCTTCTCATTGCTTGTTTATATGGGCATCATCACATGCATGGCAGTCTTTCATAAAGCACACATGCAAACATAAGCTTGCCCTAGAAAACAGGCTTATTATGAAAAAGCATGTTTGCATCACTAGGTGCCAGAAGTAAATGAAGTTATTGTGTTGAATGTTCTTAATAATAAGTAAAAATTCTTTATGACATATCATGTGTACCTCGCTTACAAATATATGGGAACATTTTCATTTTGTGTGGAATAGATTGCAGCAGTATTATCCATAGACGTTAAGTAAGAAGCAGCATAAGTGGAATTCAAACAGCTTAGCCATACCTCATAGTGAGGAAGTGTGCTGAAGACTGTAACTCATCTTTGGATTATTAGATACCAACAGTGTGAGTCCACAGGCATATGCAAATATTTATTTGTTGTGAATTATGTAACAAAGTCACTATCAGTCAAAGTGTCACAGAATTATTACATTGTTAGCTATGGAAAAAGTTACATATTCAAGTATATTACAGCAAAATCATAGACTAATTGCTTTTGCATTGAAAGCAAAATAGAATTGT